>NC_066886.1:0-300000 GCF_022985175.1 Labeo rohita | reverse complement strand
TTTGCAAGGAAGTCAGAATTTAATCCTCAGAATTGCAAGAAAAATGTCTGAATTATGCGATAGAAATCCTAGTTTACGTCTTGCAATTCAGTTTTTTGCTTTCACCATATAATTAAAAAGTAAAAAAGCTAATTGTTACTTTTATCTCACATTTTTTTCTTGCAATTCTGAGTTTCTCATAATTATTTTTTTTTTCCCAAAAATTGGTAAAAAAAAAAATAATAATAATAAATAAATAAATAAATAAATAAATAATAAAATTAAAACAGTCATTGCAACTTTTTAATCTCGCAATTCAGACTTTATATCTGAATTTATTCTTACAGGAAAGTCAGAATTTAATTTGGCAGAATTGCAAGATTTTTTTGCAAATCCAGGTTTACATCTTGCATTTCAGTTTTTTTGTTTTCACAATAGAATTAAAAAGTAAAAAAGCAAATTGTTACTATTCTCTCTCTCTCAATTTTTTTTTTTTTTTTTTTTTTGCAATTCTGAGTTTATTTCTCACAATTCTATTTTTTCACAATGGGTTAAAAAATAAAAAAGGTAATTGCTTTTTAATCTCACAATTCAGACTTTATATTTGTGAGAAAGTCAGGATTTAATCCTTAGAATTACAAGAAAAAATTCTGAATTGTTTACATTTTGCAATTCTGTTTTTTGTTTTCACCATAGAATTAAAAAGTAAAAAGCTAATTGTTACTTTTCTCACAATTTTTTTTGAAAGAATTTAATCCACAGAATTGCAAGAAAAATTCAGAATTGCGAGATAAATTGTTTCTCGCAAATCCAAGTTATTTTTATCGCACAACTTTTTTTTCTGACTTTATATTTGTGAGAAAGTCAGAATTTAATTCCCAGAATTTCAAATTCTTTCAGTTCTGTTTTGTTTCCACCATAGAATTAAAAAATAAAAAGCTAATAAATTAAAGACTTTTTATCTCACAATTCAGACTTATGTCTGTGTGTTTGTTTCCGCTACAGAATAAAAAAGGTAATTGCAACTTTTTATCATGCAATTCTGAATTTTTTTTTTTTTGTCATGACAATTGTAATTTTTTTTGCATTACCTAAGTAAGAAATAATGAACCGTTATAATGATTGCTCCTAATATCAGGCTTAATTTAATTTAATGCAAGAATTATTTTCCTTTTGATTTGTGGTGTGGTGTGATGTGACCTGCACGTGATCTTCACGAGATTCATCCGCTGTCATTCTGAGTGTGTGTGTGTGTGTGTGTGTGTGTGTGTGTCAAAGTGCCTGCTGGAGTTGACAGAGCAGTGCCTGTGTTCCTCTGACATCAGACTCGACGCCTGTCTTTTTATTCTTTTCTTTTTTAAACCGGCCTTTTTTTAATGTTTGTATCTGTTATTTGTCATCTGCATCAAGACGGGGGTTTGTGTTCACTAGCGCCAGACTGAACTGAGGCAATGAGCTGGGAAACACAAACACACTGACACACACACACACACACACACACACTTCCCAGCTGAGCTCATGTGCCTGCCATCACACACACTCTCTCACACACACACACACACACACACATGTTCACTGACAGTCACACACACTCCCTCTAGTGGACTGGGAGGGTCAGTCCATCGGAACTCTTACTGCGTCGGCCTGTTTTATATTAAAATATATTTAAGAAGTGAGCGTTCAGACGGACTCATGCATGCTCAGAGAGGCCTTGAGTAACGTGTCAGTGCTTTCAATGTTCATTGTTTTAATATTCTGCCATGATTACGAATAAATCATTCCATCTGACCAGCGCAGAGCGCGTGCGTGGTCGCTGGGGGGCGGAGCCGGCGGCAGGAAGTGACCTCGTCGCTCTCGATGAGCGTCGCATCTTTCAAACTGTTCACATGAACACGGCCACATTCACACAGTCTCAGCGGCTCAGTAAAAGATGTTTCTTGAAGGAATCTGTTTATTACCAATGATTTCTGGTCATTCCTCACACTGTAAAATATATGCACATTCATGCATTTGGGTAAACAAATATATTTTAAACAGCACTTTCATTCGTTTATTATTGTTTTGTGTTTCAATTTCTGTACTAGAGTAGTATTTCGTCATGTTTTTGTTTTTTATATTTTCAGGTTTCCCTTTCATTTTAATTTAGGTTTTAGTCATTGTTTTGTTTTTGTCATTTTAATAGGTTTTGTTTATTTTTATTTAACTTTTATTATTATTAAGTTGTAAACTTTTCTAGTTTCTAATTTAAATCATGTGTAGGTCAAAGTTTAGGGTTTTTATCTAATATTTATATTTTAATTTCTGCATGTGATTTTGTCATAAACACAGGATTATTTATAATATAAAATAGTCAGGCCTTTAACAAATTAAATTGGATTGCAAATAAATTGCAAATCTAATCACATTCATGAATTTGCATAAACGTATTTTAAATCACTTTCATTTCTTTATTATTTCAGATTTTACTTTCTGTACTTTAATAGTATTTAATCTTTTTTCAGTTTTCATTTTAATGTTATTTTAGGTTTTAGTAATCGTTTTGTTTTTGTCATTTTTAATAGGTTTTGTTTATTTTTATTTAGCTCTTTATGTTTTAGTCATTTTAGTGCTTAAAGTTTTTACTTTGGCAGCATTTCTCATTTTAATTCTAATTTTTAATTTTAAATCATTTGTAGGACTTAATTTTAAGATTTTCATCTAACATTTATATTTTATTTTCTGCATGTGAATTTGTTAAAGACACAGGATTATTTACAATTTAAAAAATAGTGAGGCCTTTAATTTAACTTGCAAATATTTTAAACAGCACTTTCATTTGTTTATTATTATTTTGTATTTTGATTTCTGTACTTTAATAGTATTTATTCTTTTTTTTTCAGTTTTCATTTTAATGTTATTTTAGGTTTTAGTAATTGTTTTGTTTTTGTCATTTTTAATAGGTTTTGTTTATTTTTATTTAGCTCTTTATGTTTTAGTCATTTTAGTGCTTAAAGTTTTTATTTTGGCAGCATTTCTCATTTTAATTCTAATTTTTAATTCTAAAGCATTTGTAGGTCTTTTAAGATTTTCATCTAATATTATATTTTATTTTCTGCATTTGAATTTGTTAAAAACAATATAAAAAATAATAAAAATAGTGAGGCCTTTAATTTAACATACAAATATTTTAAACAGCACTTTCATTTGTTTATTATTATTATTTTGTATTTTGATTTCTGTACTTTAATAGTATTTATTCTTTTTTTTCAGTTTTCATTTTAATGTTAGTTTAGGTTTTAGTAATCGTTTTGTTTTTGTCATTTTTAATAGGTTTTGTTTATTTTTATTTAGCTTTTTATGTTTTGGTCATCTTAGTGCTTAGTTTTATTTTGGCAACATTTATCATTTTATTTCTAATTTTAAATCATGTGTAGGTCTTAATTTAAGGTTATCATCTAAAATGTATATTTTATTTTCTGCATGTGAATTTGCCATAAACAGGATCATTTACAGTTTGCAAATAGTGAGGCCTTGAATTTAATTTGCAAATTTGTTTGCATGGATGAAACTCAGGTAAATGTATTTTCTTTTTATAATTGGTTTTAGTATTGTTAGTATTTTAGTAGTATTATTATTTTTTTATTATTATATTTATTTTATATTTATTATATTTTTATTTTATTATGTATTAATTGTTAATATTTTGTAGTAATATTTACTTTAATGTTCAGTTTTTCTTAGTTTAGGTTTCTGTACTTTTTTGTGTTTTTGCCTTTTTTTTAAATTTCTATTTAGCTTGAATTTATTTTTTTCTGTTTTACTAATTCTAGGACTTCAACTTAAACCTGTTTTATTTCGGTTTGTTACTAAGGAAACATCTATAGTTCATATTTTAATTATAATTTCCAATTTGAAATGATTCTAAGTTTAATTTTTACAATCAAGTGTGAGATTTTTGTCTGTATTTTCATTTTATTTTTTGCATATAAATTAATTAGTGACAAAAGCAGGACCATTTACAAATGGAAAATAGTGAAGGAGTTTACGTGAATCAAAGAGGAATTAATCCTTAGCGAACGTGAACTTTTGATGTACTGAAGGACTGTCAGCGCTGATGTTTTTGTCGTGAGTTCAGTGAGTTTGTAATGAATCAGCGTTGCAGGAGTGAAGCGGAGCGGTTCAGATCAGTGGAACGTTTTGGCGTCTGCTGTCTTTTGTCAGTGCTGAAGATCTCCATTAAAGATTTGTCCTGCCCGTCAGGGAGCCGCTGAGATCTATTTCGGTGCGTTTCACAGAAACCAAGCATCTCACACTCGCCGTGTTTTATCTGAGAGGTGAGACTGAACGAGACTGAACGTTGGATCGCATCCAGACGCCTCCAATCAGCTGAACTCCAGCAGCAGATGATGATGATGATGATCACACAAAGCCAAACCTTCACACTGTTTCTGCATCACGTGTGTGTTCAGTATCCACACGTTCTGTGTGCTGAACATTCTGGATGAGTTACTACATTTGTCCATGTGTACAACAAACATGCTGCTGATTAACTTGACAAACACCACAGTTTTGTTCTTGACTTAAATTTATTTAATACAGAATTTTAATTAATATATTTTATTCCCTGTGGTGCAGGTGTTACTATTGTGGTATTTATTAATATTTTTTTCAAATATATTTTGTTTTAATTTTAGTTTAGATTTTTGTGCTTTTGACAATTGCATTATTTAGATTTTACTTTTTTTTTTTATTTTAGCTCTACCATATTACTTCAAATAACCTTAACACTAAATTTTGTTTCAGTTTTTTGGGGGGGGGGTTTCTGTAGATATATGTATTACATTTTTATTTAGCTTTAATTTATTTTTTAGGGTTTTTTGTAATTTTGTTTTATGCTTCTGATATATATATATATATATATATTTTTTTTTAATTACATTTCTGTCTGTATTTTTATTTTCGTCTCAATTTACTTTAACTAACCTTAACCTTAAATTAATTTTATTATTTTTGTCATGGTACTTTTGTTTTAATTTTAGTTTAGCTTTTGACAGGTTTTATTTATTTATATTTATTTTTTTATTTTTTTGTAGCTCTAGCATTTTGCTTCAAATAACTTTAACACTAATTATTTTTATTATTATTATGATTATCATTATTATTTTTTTTGTAATTTTGTTTTATGCATTTTACTTTTTTTTAAATTAAATTTCAGTTACCTCAACTAACCTTAACCCTAAATTTATTTTTATTATATCTGTTGTGATATTTTTCGTTTTAATTTTAGTTCAGAATTTTGTGCTTTTGACAGTTTTATTATTTTTATTTCATTAAATTTCTTTTCAGCTTTACTTTTTTTATTTTAGCTCTAGCATTTTGCATCAAATAACCTGAACATTAAATATAGTTTCAATTTTAATTTTTTTTCCATTATATTTTTATTTAGCTTTTTTTAATTAATTAATTAATTTAGTTTTATTTTGTTTTATGCTTTTCACATTTTTAAGTAAAGTTTATATTTAGCTGTATGTTTATTTTAGTCTTAGTCAATTTTATTATTTTACTTTATTATTATTTATCTGTTGTGGAGCCTTTTTTATACATTTTTTAAAATCTACTTAGCCTTAATTAGTTTTTTAGTTTGTCATTTTAGTACTTCAACTAATCTTAACTCTAAGTTATATTTCTTGAAGAAAAAATAAAATAAAATTTATAATTTTCTAATTTTATTTTATCTAAACTTAATTTCAATTAATAAGAAATATTTGTAATAGTTTCAGCTTTAGTTTAACAATGAGAACACAAATCAATGACTTGAGGAATTGATGTAGTAATTGAGTAGGTGAGTTGATGACAGTGTTGGATGTTTTTTGAATGTTATGCATTAATAGTTTATTTTGCAGGATGATGCAAGGCTCTTCCGGTCTCACGATCGGGCTGGTTTTAATTAGCGTTGGTGTGGTGAATAGCAGTTGGACCGGGCCGTTGTAATCCCGTTAAGTCCTGCAAACAGATGCCGAGCGTCTGTGTGTTTCCGAGGCGTGTTTGGAGCTGAATGTGGGTTTGTGTAAAGTGAAGAATGATTCCATCACAGTGTCTCCGTGTCTCGCAGCAGGATCTGACGCATGACTGAAAGCATCGCTCTGGAAATCTGCCGAGCGTCGTGGCTCCTCACAAAATAAAGTACGGCTCATGCAGATCGAGATCATCCAGAGAAATGTCTTGTAATTGATGGTTTAAGTTTCAGGTTTGTGTGTTTGTGTTGTTCATGTGTTTGACCCTGATGTGACTCTGACACTGGGCCGCTTATGTAAGTCTGACCTGCAGCGACTGAGTTCAGCGCTGAACACACACACACACACACACACGCCTGCGCTCGTGCATCGCCGTAGCCTTTTCATATTCATTAACTTTTAAATTAACACCCTTATTTAGTAATTAACTGGCGACAGCTCGAGTTTCCTCTTGGCATTTGAGACACAAACGCTCCGGCCGCTGACCGTGATTCTGGATCGTGTTTCTGAGAATGAGAATGTGTTGTGTTGAGATTAAAGGTCAGTATTCAACCATATAATACTATCCATCAATGAGCAAACCAGTCAAATGCACATTATTAATTATTGTTTCATTATCGTTTGCATTCAGGCGAGGGTTGTGAGCTGGGAACACAACAGTGAAAGACGTTTTAGTGTTAAACCTCAGAAAATCCACAACAAAGCATCAGGTAATGCTTCTCTTGAAAAGATCAATTTTATAGAGAATCCAGTCATTTGTTTTATTTTATTTATCCCATTTTACAGAACCAAAATCAGCAGCAAACCACAAAAAAAAAAAAAAAAAAAAAAAAAAAAATTACATGAAAAATAAATAAATAAATAAAAAAAAAAGGAAATTATTTTAAAATTAAAAATTAAAATTTAAAAAATGCTGCCTTAGTAACTAACTTAGGAAATAAGTTAGGGTTTGTTCATGTACTACAATGACTACAATTTAAAGAAATATAAATTAAAGCACAAAAAATAGCTTGAGCCAAAACTAAAATTACAATGAAAACTGAAAATACAAAAATAAAATAATAAATACTGTAATACTATATAAATAATATTAAAATACATTTAAAAAGCTAATATTAGTCACTAAAGAAATTACTAACAAATTTAATAAAATGATGTACGAATGTAATGTTTTCATTAGTTTTACATTGTAAATGTTGACAAAAAATCCATGTGCTCAAACTAAAATGTAAATATTAGATTGTATTTTTTTTATTTATTAAAGCTAAGAAAGTTAAATGTAATAATAAAATAATATTTAAATACATTTTTATTTTATTTTATGTGTCCCATTTCACGGAACCAAATTCAGCATCAAACCACAAAATAAAATGTTGCATGAAAAATAAATTAAAACAAAAATTAGAAATGCTGCCATAAATGTTAACAAAAATCCACTTGCAGAAACTAAAATGTAAATATGACATAATGTTCTTTTTATTTAATAAAACTAAGAAAGTTAAACATAATATTAAAAATAATATTTAAATAAATATTTATGTATTTACTTTTATTTTATTTTATGTGTCCCATTTTACTGAACCATATTCAGCATCAAGCCACAAAATAAATATTACATGAAAAATAAATAAAATAATATAACAAATTAGATATGATTTAAAATTAGAATTAAAATGAGAAATGCTGCCTTAGTTGTTAATGACTAAATAAATATAAATTAAAGCTAAGTAAATCTAAATGTTTTCATATATATAAACTTAAAATTTAAAAATATTAATAAATAATATATAAATAATATTAAAATAATAAAGCTTATTAGTTTAGAAAGCTTAGAAATTGCTAACAAATTTACCAAAATATTTTGCAAATGCTAGTTTTACATTGTATCTTTTTAACTGTATTTTTTAAAGTTAAAGCTAAATGTAATATTAAAATAGTATTTAAATAAATATTAAATGTTTCAAAATAAAAAAAGCTAGTTTTAAAGATGAAGATTGTTCATTTTACTGTCTTTTTATAGATAAACTTCCTCTTTTTTTGGTTGTGTATTTTCTGCGAGGCTCATTAATAAGTCGTTTTAATCCCGACGGACGCCTACATCTTCATTAACTTGATCTTGTGGAAGAAGCTTCTCCTAATCAGCTTTTCAAAACAGAAATCGGAGCTTAAACTCCTGCTGAAGCGGTTTGTGTTGGTGTTTACAAATGACCATTTCTGCCTTATTAACACGACACGCTTTGCATCTGCCATTGGCCTGCGTTCACCATCAGTAGTAAATATAATACGTCCATACGGTGTAGAGTAGGTTACGTGGAATTGTGTCGCTCAGGATTTTAAGGTTGGTTTCTAGAAGCTGCTAATTGAGGAGGCTTTTGCACGCTGTGTAATTATCAGTGAAAGGAGCGATTGTTCTACCTGCAGTCGGTCTAATACTGGATTTAAAGCTGAATTTCATGAGATTTTTTTGAGTCTGGTGTAGTTTTGGGATCATGTCATCGTGATCTGTGAGCGAAGGCTCTTTCCTTGCTTGCAAATCTCTTTATAAACTCAAACACACACACACACACACGCGTGCTACTCGAGCGAGCGCTTCTGTGAGCCGCCCTAAAAATACGCCGCCATCTCAGCTGACGCTTCCACCACAATTAGCGTCTATTCAGGGCCGCGTGCGCAGACAGCCAAATTTGCATTTCCGTCACGGATGTCTGCCCTGCCCAGCGTCAGATAAAGCCTTCCTTCTGTTTATATCCTGAAAACACGCTTGCTTTTGGTGCGAGCGCGCGGACGCGGCCGGAGGTTCGATTCGGGATTTGACCTTTGACCTCTGGCCGTCCGTGAGCCGCCGGTCTGGAGGAGCGCCGACGCGGTCGGCGGATCCGTCTCCCCGCGGTCACGTCTGCGCTGAATCTCATTTGACGGTGGATGTTAATGGTAGCTTTGCTTTCTTCAGCTGTGTGTCATTGGCTTATGTAATGTGCTTGTTTGCTCTGAAGCATGAGACTAATTGCCGTTTGGATCTGCGCAAAATGGGAATCTCCTCGGCTGGGTTTGTGCGTTACTAGAGCTCTATAAAAACTGTGTTATTGTTTTAGATTCTGTTTTAATGGTTAAATTAAATTTTAGTAATCAAAAAGTGTGTAATTAAAATAAATCATGAAACATTTACAATTTAACAACAATTTATTAAAAGTAAAACAAAAAATACATTTTTTTAGGGCAATAATTTTTTTTTTTAATTTTTATTTTAAAATTTTAGTGATCAAAAACATGTCTAATTAAATTCAATCATGAAACTTTTACAATTGAACAAAATAAAAATGTATTTTTTTACGGCCATATAAAATTTTAAAAGTAACATTTGAAAAAAATATATTAAATCAAATTTAAAAATATATACCTTTTTTTTCTTAAATCGATTTTAATTCTTCTGGATTCCTTTTTTCATTTTATTTTTTCTGGATGGTATTTTAAATATTATAATAAAGTTTAGTAATCAGAAAGCATGTCTAATAAAATGAAATCATGAAAGGAAATTTAATATCTGAAATTAATGATAATGAAATTATCATTAATTTCATTATTATAAATTCATTATTAACTGATATTAAGTGAAATTTAATATCAGTTTACTAAGAGTTTTTTTTTGTTTGTTTTTTTTTTTTTTTTTGTCCCAAATTTATTTATTTATTTATTTATTTCATTTCATTTGAATTTTTCTGGATTTAGTTTTATTTGTTTATTTAAATGTTCTGAATTCCATTTTAATGGTTACATAAAATTTACTACAAAGCATGTCTAATTAATTTAAATCATAACACTTACAATTTAACAACAATTTATTACAAGCAAAAATAATTTTTAGGGCCATAAGAAATTCATTTTATTTTATTCCTAAATTTTCCATTTTTATTTCTGTGGATTCTGTTTTAATGGTTAAATGACATTTTAGTCATCAAAAACCAATTCAATTAAATCATAAAACATTAAAAAATGTAATTTTAGGACCATATTTATTTTTTTCTAAATTCATTTTAATCATTCTGGATTTATTTAGTTATTTATTTTGGAAGCTGTTTAATGGTTCAGTTAAATTTTAGTAATCAAAAAGCTTTGTCTAATTGAAATCATGAAACGTGTGCAACTTAACATCAAAAAAAAAAAAATATATATATATATATATATATATATATATATGTATATATATATATGACCATGTATTTTTATTTTTATTTATTTATCTATTTATTATCTTGTCATTTAAATATTTCTGTGTTTTTTAGTTTTTAATTTATTTTGTCCTGAATTCCATTTTAATGGTCTAATTAAAGTTAAATAATCAAAAAGAATGTCTAATTATGTGAATTCATGAACCTTGAACACTTTCATAATTTATTGCAATTTTTACACTTCAATTTTTTTGAAAATTCTGTTTTAATTATCAAAAAATGCCATAAAATGTTAATAATTTATTAAATCTTTTAGAGTGAAATAAAATGAAAATGTAACATTTTTCTTTTATTAAAAATTCCTTCAGTATGTATAGGAAACAAACTGAGAAACGAACATATAGATTTTAGATTTGCACAGCAGTTTTTTCACATCAGTTAATATTCACAGACATTTCATGCAAGTCTACAGTTCTACTTTTGATTTCTTTTTTTTAAAATTTGCCAAATTCTCCATTATACAGTAGCTTTCATTTTTATGACTGGATTCTGCAATTTTGTCCACATTTTTTGCTCTACATTACGTGTCCTCATGGATATTCTCAGTGGTTTAATGCAGTGTTGTATGTGCAGCGCTCTCACATTAGCTGTAGTTGAGTTTAGCGCGGCGCTCGACCTTGGAGACAAAAACTCCATCAGCCTGTGAGCGGCTCACTTACACACACACACACGCAGCGTTCAGCCCTGACATGCCGTATCACACCACTGACGTCAGCGTTTGCGCGTGTTATTAGCCTCCCCTCCCCGAGAGTCATGAAATGAGAAATACAGCACACAAACCCCAATCTCACACACACTCCAGGCGGCGGATTTATCGCAAATCCTCTCGGGGCAACTCAAGACGTGATCTGGAGGCATGAGACCGATGAAAACACACATTCAGCCTGACCTTCACTTCTGACCTGTTTCTGACCTCTGACCCTTATGACCTCTCAGTACTACTGGCTCGCTAGCATCAGGAAGTTAATATATATATACATATATATATATGGGTCATCATGTGACACCCAGATTTTCTGTCCAGTTGCATTTTTTCAGTTTAAAATTGGTTTAAATGCATCAAAAATATATATGAAGTACCTCTTCTATGTATGGACCCACTTTAACTTTTCAAAAACGATGAGTTATTTGTAATTTTCTATTATTCAAAGTGTCAAAATATCATGTGGTGCGACCGTCCAGCCATAACTGTTGTTTTGAAAACGTCTCTGAAATGACCCTAAATTTATTCAGATTAATTTCCTGCACTATTTGGCATGATTTCCAAAGTGACTGTAATCCTGCATAAAACGACAAAACATTTGTTTATTTTTCCATCATAATATACAATCAAACTTTGTCCTATTATTTCCATTTTATGGAATATCATGTAGTGCGACCATCAAGGGACTTTTATGTTGAAATCCATTCAAAGATAGGGAATGGATACCCATTATACCCATTTTCCAGTGACCCATGGAAGCATCAAATAGGTTTGTAACTCTCTTTCAAGTTTGTAAAAAAATAACCTTTTAGCGGCTGGAATGTAGTTACCACATTTGGATGTCATGTGGTATGACCTCAGAAAAAGCAATGCATTTTAAGTTATTTATTTATATATTTATTTTTATTATAATTTTCCTAGTGACCTTTTGTGGGAAGCTAGCTTTTTTGTTTAGGTAGCCAATTCTGTGCTTGTAAATTTTGACTGAATTTGAAATATCATGTGGTGCGACCACTGCAGAGTGTTTTCCATTATAGATATATGTCACAGATTGGTGGTTTTTGTGCTTTTATATTCAATTGATAGTACATAAAATACTTTATTTTAGTGTCATTTGGAACAGATTTTTATGCAATTTGGGACATTGTAGACAGTTTATGTTTAATCTTTGTACAAAAGTAAAAAAAAAAAATGCAAATAATTAATTTAAAGCATATCACTTTAGTTTGGTAATTATGCATTTATTAGTAATTTATTAATAAATATTCTAATCTATTTTACCAGATTCCACTGCCAAGTAAAATAAAATAGTGCTTTTGCGTCATTCGGAGCGACCGCTCATCATGTGGTGCGACCAAAAATAGAAATAACTGTATTAAAATAAAAATAAATTATCTAATTTTTGTGGTTGAAATATGAATCACTGCTACAGCATGCTTAAGTAAATGGTATTTATTTAACAGTTTTATCAGTTTTATGCAATTTACAGAAAAAATAAGTCTACTAACTACATTTAAGAAGCCACCGTTGAAATTATAAAACAAAAATATGAGATTATTTACAAAAACTCAAAATAAATGCAAATACATTGTTTCTAAGCACTTTAATTACCGAGAAATGTTAAGCATGTTAAGGAAATGAATGAATTTCAATATAATTCATGGTCGCACCACATGACATTATTTAAGGCTATGGCTGATTCATAGAGAATTTTAAATTTTAATATGAGTTTATGTGTACACAACATTCTCTATCTTAATTGATTATTTTTTGTTTTGAAAGTCCTTATACATCAGTGACCCATATATATGTATATTCCCATTTACACTGAGGTGCAAACAGCATCTGCCATTTTTGCCCCTGTGAAAAGCATCACAGCTTGACCCGTCAGTCGCTTTACACTCTCCGCTTGTTCCTCTGTTCCTGCAGATGGCCAATTCTCCGCTCGCGGCTGGAGACGGTCAAGGTGTGTGAGCGCGTGCGAAGGAGGCGTGAACCTCGGGGAGCCGTGGCGTGACCCGTGCGGCCCCTCGGTGTGTGTGTTTGTACGTGCAAATAATCTGATCTGAATCCCCTGGGGCGGCGACTGCCTCGTCCCGTTTGACTTTGTGAAATATCAAGGGTCTCGGAGTCAGGGAGAACATGTTTCCTGCACCAGTTGTCATGGAGGATTTGCATATCCTCGTTGACATTCAGCTTCGGCGTTTGCGCGACCCTCACCCGGCGCCTGCAGAGATTAGGGCCCCGGGCTCCTGGGAGCCCCACCAGCACAGAGATGCTGTTCTTTTGACCTGTTTCTGCTTTTTGCTAGAGCTGTAACTGAAATAGAGCTGCGACGAAGGCATCTTTAGTTAAGGCTGCTCTGACCTGCGTCGGCAGCATTTGTATTTGTATCTGCAATATAAAATGCATATACATGCAGTTATGCCACATCTGAGCAGCATTAAACATACCACCTCAGAAGCGCTTCTGTGCCTCCTCTGCGTAAATTTGGCTATAGATAAGACCTGACGTCAACCGATCCTCAGTGAAGATTGTAAGTCAACAGGAGATCAAAACTCTGTTTACTTTATTAATACACTGGTCTTACTGTGCACAATTCATCATGCAAAATAATGGTTCATCCAAGAACCGTTGTGTCATTTACTCACCCTCATGTCATTCCAAAACCTGTACGACAGAAAACATGTTTAGCAGGATATTAATGACGCTCTTTTCTACAACAACAGATGGTGATTTATTCTGTGAAGCTCCAAAATAGACAAGAAAATATGAATGCTTTTTTCCACCACAGAATAAAAAATAAACTTTTTATTGCACATTTATCTTTCTTCTCAGAATTGCAAGTTTATATTTCACAGTTGTAAGTTTTAAAGACTCCGTATTCAAAGTTTACACCTCAAATTTGACTTTTTTCTTCTGAATTCTCAGTTTAGTTTTTTCTCAAAAATGCAATTTGAATTTTTTAACTTCGAATTCTGACTATGCATCTTGAAATTTTGACATTTTTCTCAGAATCCTGATTTTAAAATCTTGCATTTCTTATTCTAAATTTACATCTTGCAATTCTAAGTTTACATCTGGATTTTTTTCACTGAAAAAAAAATGTTAATTGTCTTTATTTTATCACAATTCAGATTTTTTTTTAAATCTCAGAATTGCAAGATATAAACTGACAGTTCTTATAAGAAAAGTCTGAATTGTGAATTTAAAAAAGTTTATCTGACGAAAAATGCAGAATTTATTTATTTTCTAGTTTTTATTCAGTGGTGGAAACAAGCTTTTATAAGAAGGTAATAATACAAAATAATAGCAGTTCAGACCACTGTGCTGTATTTTAAACCTGCTGACAGCATATATATTTTTTGTGTTGTGCAAAAACTTTCACAACTCAAGTCTGAATGTGATTTTATTACTGAAATAACTGGAACACTGGAAAATATCTCCTGCTGAACATCTTTTATGTTCCACAGATGGAAGTTTGAAATGACATGAGAGTGAGTAAATGATGACAGAATTTACATTTTGGGGTGAACTATTCCTTTAAAAAACACGCCTGAATAAGAGGTCTGAATCATTCCCTGATCCCAGGAGCATTGCTGTGCTGCTTAAAAAAGACCTTGTGATCTCTTGCTGAAACACCCAAATTCATATGCATTGGTGACTCATATTGAGAGTTTTACTAAGCAATTGCACGATGACTCCTGTTTTTCAGAAAAGCCAAGTTAAAGAGAAATCATTTCGGAAATATATCTATAGATATCTTTACATATGCTGCTCTTTTGAACAGACGTTCAGCTGCAGGCCTTTATTTGTCAACCCATATGTTAAAGATCATCTCAAGATGCAGACGCTTCCTTTCTTGATTAGGTTAATTCACGCCATGATATCACAAAATGACGTGACATATTTTGCAATAACCTGCATCAATCTGCACTGGGAATCTGCACATCTCAGAAGAATGAAAATCTCAATCTGCTCATTTTTGCATATGAGCAATTTTTGTTTAAAGAATTGTAGAAGGACTGCATCTAAAGAGACGTTTGGTTTCAGATGGTTGTTGAAAAGCATATCATATAGTGTTTGGGTTTTTTGCATGTAGGTTTCTTATGATAACAAAGTGAAAGTTTCATTAGTTAAGGATGGTGGACGCATCAGTTTTTGTGCAATAGTTGCATTCCACCTAAAGCATTTAATAACTTGATGATTCCAGTGGGTCTTGGCACTAAAGCCCTTGAGCATCGCCTCATTTTGCTGATTCAAAAATCCAGCATTTTCCTTACATTGCACATACATATGGCCCGCTTTTCCTGTGCATACTTTGACATGTGTCTGCTGCAGCATGCACTGGTCTGTCTTTGTGATTTTCTTCTGCAGATGATGGCCTTACTGTCACAGACATGTTACTCACTGAGACACTGAGGCTTCGAGACACAACAGACCTCCTCTTCCTCTCTCTCCCTCACACGTGTACTCTGGAATCATCTCACATGCTTTGTATTTCGTTTTTTACAATTCGTATTTTGTTTTTTGTTTTTGCAATGCAGTGCATTTAGGTTTAACCATTATAGACCAACATGCATTTAGGGTTGGCCATTATAGATTCAAATGCATTTAGAGCTGGCCATTAAAGACCCAAATGGATTTAGTGTTGCATGCGGGATTGGCCATTATAGACCAGCATGCTTAGCTGGTCATTTAGACTAAAATGCATTTAGGTTTGCCCATTATAGAACAACACACATTTAGATTTAGCCATTATAGACAAGCATGCATTTAGAGTTGGCCTTTTTGACTTAAATGCATTTAGGTTTGGCCATTATAGACAAACATGCATTTAGAATTGGCCATTATAGACCAGCATGCATTAAGGGTTCGCCATTATAGACTAAAATGCATGTAGGATTGGCCATTTTAGACCAAAATGCATGTAGGGTTGGCCATTACAGACTAAAATGCATGTAGCATTGGCCATTATAGACCAGCATGCATTTAGGGTTGGCCATTACAGACTAAAATGCATGTAGCATTGACCATTATAGACTTAAATGCATGTAGGATTGGCCATTACACACTAAAATGCATGTAGCGTTGACTGTTATAGACCAGCGTGCATTTAGGGTTGGCCATTATAGACTAAAATGCATGTAGGATTGGCCATTTTAGACAAAAATGCATTTAGGATTGGCCATTTTAGACCAACATGCATGTAGGGTTGGCCATTACAGACTAAAATGCATGTAGCGTTGACTATTATAGACCAGCGTGCATGTAGCGTTGGTCATTATAGACTAAAATGCATGTAGGATTGGCCATTTTAGACAAAAATGCATTTAGGTTTGGCCATTACAGACTAAAATGCATGTAGCATTGGCTATTGCAGACTAAAATGCATGTAGCGTTGACTGTTATAGACCAGCGTGCATTTAGGGTTGACCATTATAGACTAAAATGCATTTAGGGTTGACCATTATAGACCAGCATACATTTAGGGTTGGCCATTATGGATGTAGGGTTGTTCATTATAATGGTATATCAATCACAATATAGTGTTTATTTGTTTTGTTGTTTTTTTTTACAGATTCAATCTGAATGAGTCATATTTGATTAGCTATGTGCCTTATTTTTCATAATCTAGTGAATTTGAACTTGATACACCCAAACCATAAGATAATTGTCATCAATTTATAATGCAGTTTCACATTATGCAAAAGCTTTTATGTTTTACCGCATAAATGGTTGACAGATTTCTACCATCAATATATACTGGCCAGCTGTAATTATCATAATTATGCTGTTTTTCTTCCTTTAATTCAATCACTATGCATCTTTTTGGTGGCGAGACATCTGCATAGAACATAATTTGATTGTCATTTAGATTTATTATGTTTAAACCAACAGATATTCACGTGGTGTATTAATGTGTAGCTGTGAGCACATGATGCTGTTTTGTTGGAGAACGTGTCAGTGTGAGTGGGCGGGTGTGAATATGAGTAAGATGTGACAAGATTGGTTCTGAAAGCTGTCAGTTATCTTTGCTCCTGTCGTTGCTGTTCTCTGTGCGCTGCTGAAATAGAACCGAGGGCTCAGCGGTGACAGGCAATCCCAAAAAGGCGTCTCGCCTCTCTAGCAGACCTGGAGGTGAACAGCACTTCAAGGGTTTCAAGATATTTTCACCTACAGTAGGGACGCAAATGAAAGTAAACGAAAATAAACACCTCGAAGGAGACAGAGTTCCAGGCGAATTTGAGGACAGCTTTGCAAACACTCAAGCGTTGGTGTGTTAAATTACAAATTTCCCCAGTAAGTCTAAAAGGGACGTTTAGAGTGACAGCAACTTCCTGCGTCAAAGCATCTGGAAACCATTCATTTTCAACAAGAGCTGGCGTTCAGATGGTTCAGCATTGACGCAATGTGGCACCTGCCATTGGGAGAGCAAAGCAGCTCATGTGATACAGATGCATAATGCTATAGTAAAGCAACATAAAGTAAAATGACTTGACAACTGGCTAAAAATAGATTTTAGAGTTGCGTTGTTTGCAATGCTGTGGGAAACTAAAATAATTGATATATTTAAAGGAACAGTTCACCGGATTCTGGCCTTTAGGGTTGGCCATTATAGACCAGCATGCATTTAGAGTTGAAATTTATAGACCAAAATGCATGTAGGGTTGGCCATTATAGATTCAAATACATTTAGGGTTGGCCATTATAGACCGAAATGCATGTATGGTTTGTCATTATAGATTTAAAAGCATGTAGGATTGGCCATTATAGATCAAAATGCATGTAGGGTTGACCATTATAGATTCAAATGCATGTATGGTTGGCCATTATAGACCAAAATGCATGTATGGTTGGCCATTATAGATTCAAATGCATGTAGGGTCGGCGATTACAGACCAAAATGCATGTAGGGTTGGCCAGTATAGATTCAAATGCATGTATGGTTGGCCATTATAGACTAAAATGCATGTATGGTTGGCCGTTATAGATTCAAATACATTTAGGGTTGGCCCTTACAGATCAAAATGCATGTAGGGTTGACCACTGTAAATTTAAATGCATGTAGGGTTGGCCATTATAGACCAATTTGGCTATTTTTTAATTGAACTACTCCTTTAATTATATTTTAATACATATAATTATGTTTAAGCATCCTTGTCTTGTTGCACTTATTTGTTGTGGGGTCTAAAATGATATTGCACGATTAAAATCTAGCGTGACTGGCAACCACCCTTTTACAGTGTATTCCTGAAACTCAAGCTCAACCCTCGGCTGTAGGGAACACTCATCTTCATCTGCTGTGAACGCCACACTGGTCTCACTATTGCAGGCCGCTGAGTTAGAGCTAAATTGTCTGTGTGTACATAACCAGTCCCTTAGACTGATGCAGCCATGGCAACGGATGCATTGCATGTTGGATGGCAGCTCTTGTAATCTGCGAAGTCAAGAATGACCCAGACGTGAGATTGTGGTCACGTGTGTGCGAGAGGCACTTTGATGTGACTTTCTTCCCACACAACACTAACACCTTTAGGCATCCTGTCAGATAGATGGGCCGGCCTGTCGTACTGCTTTGCTACAGACAGGTCTCTGGCCTGTTTGAGGCTTGCTGACTTTCTCAGAGGAAAGAAGTTGCGTGGATGGTGTGGAATCAACTGCGATTTATTATCAGGTGAATCTATGGGAATGAAAGCTGTCTGTCACTGCAGAACGAGTAAGACATCATGTTTATGCAGTATGTGGATGTAATAGTCTGACTCGTCCCTTCCAGACATGAATCATCTGAAGTTTCAGCATCAGCAGAAATAAACAAACACTGACTCCTCTATTTCAGAAGACAGATGAGTGATCTGATTATTCGGCTGGATTTGGGTTGGATTTGTGCGTGATGCCTCGTTCCAAAACATCTTTAGTTGTGAAAGTAAGTCATGAAAGCAACACTATTTCAGGTTTGAGAGAGGATTCAGGGAGTTCTTTCCACTCTAACTGTGTTTTTAAACCTGGGTTATGAAAAAAGCACTAAAGAGTTGTAGAAATGTGTCATTCCATCACTGTCTCACCAATGGAGTGAATGGGTGCCGTCAGAATGAGAGTCCAAACAGCTGATAAAAACATCACAATAATCCACAAGTAATCCACACCAATCCAGTCCATCAGTTAACATCTTGAGAAGACAAAAGCTGAAACAAATCCATCATTAAGACGTTTTTAAGTAAAATATGCATCCATAATCCATAATAACACTTCCTCCAGTGAAAAAGTGGTCTGGTCTGAATCAGGAGAGAAATCTGCACAGATCAAGCACAGCTCTAAACAAATATGTGGCTGGAGTTTGATATGAGAGACAACAGGAGATGGACTTTTATTATGGATTATGGACTTTTTTATTTTATTATGCATTATTTTTATTATGTATTTTAGCCAGAAGCTACAACTTGAAGTTTTTAAAGTGGATTTGTTTTGTCTTCTGAAGATGTGAACTGATGGACTGGAGTGGTGTGGATTACTTGTGGATTATTGTGATGTTTTTATCAGCTGTTTGGACTCTCATTCTGACGGCACCCATTCACTGCAGAGGATCCATTGGTGAGCAAGTGATGAAATGACATATTTCTACAAATCTGATGAACAAACAAACTCATAATCTTGGATGTCCTGATTCCATTTAGTTTCTTCAATGTCATTCCATCGCTTGCTCATCAATGGATCCTCTGCAGTGAATGGGTGCCGTCAGAATGAGAGTCCAAACAGCTGATATAATAATGCTTCCTAATAATGCGAAAAAGTCCATCTCTCACATCAAAATCCAGCCACATATTTGTTTAACGCTGTTTTGGCTTGTAAATGGTGCTTGATCTGTGGAGATTTCTCTTCTGATTCAGACCAGACCACTTTTTCACTGGAGGAAAAAAATGTTAGTTAAAAATGTCTCAGCTCAAGATGTGAACTGATGGACTGGAGTGGTGTGGATTACTTGTGGATTATTGTGATGTTTTTATCAGCTGTTTGGACTTTCATTCTGACGGCACCCATTCGCATCCATTGGTGAGCAAGTGATGGAATGACACATTTCTCCAAATCTGATGAAAAAACAAGCTCATCCTAATTTTGGATGTTCTGAGGGTAAGCACATTTTGAGCAAATGTGACATTTGCACAGCTCTTTACTTGTGAAATCAAGGTTAATTATTTTAAAATGTAAATATGTAAATTAGAATGTGTGAACTCTTTAATGGCTAACCCGGGGTAACGTATGATCAGTGTGGAACAGGATGACCCCAGAAATGACCCCAGAAAAGTGTGAAAAGCCCAAGAGAAGTCAACGCCCACAGTGACACATCTGATCTTCTCCTTCATTAGAGTCCTTCACTTTACCTCTTCTCTGTTTGCTTCTGTTCGTCCCTCACTGTGTCCCTGTGTCACCCGGCTTTGCCCTGTCAACGCTCCTACAGGCCCTCGCGCTCGCTCAGTGCCGATTGTCCACAGGAAGTCGGCTGAAAGAGAATTTTCCGCTATTCGCATCCTATTTAGCCACAGCCAGCAGTCCTGCGGTCCCTCGAAGCCGCTGATAATAGAAAGAGGTAAGAGAGAGAGAGGAAGGATAGCGCATACATGACAGAAAAAGAAAAGATGAAGGATGCAGGATGGGGAGGGAGAGAGAGAGAGAATGAGATCATCGCAGGCTAGTCTAGACCAGTCCTTCGCTGGATTGCGTAACTCTCCTTATGCTGCTCGCAGGATGCTGCATTTATTCACAGGTAATTAATGGGCATCTCCATGGAGACTGAATTGTCCTTTGGGCATCATGTGTGGACCATTTTTTCCTCTCGCTGTTACATCGTCCCATTTATAGGACATGAATTTATCATTACTCATCCACTAGATGAGCCTGCAATGGTAAACAAGTTGTAGAGATGCCGGATGTGTTCCAACCCAGCCTCTATGATTACAAAATTACATTAAAAAACATTACAGGTTTGTTATCAGCGTTTGTGCTCCTACATTCCAACATCCCCATGAGCAAAAAGAAGAGATATGAGTGGAAAAATGCTGAGAAATGTGTTAAGAAAAACAAAAATGATCACCCAAAAATGATTTTTTTCCATGCAAATTGGACCAAACAATGATGAAGGTGCTTGCCAGTGGCGAGTGAAATTTACTGTCCATAGATGTTTTTCACCAGGCATTAAACTGTATTTTGCATTTGATTTTTGTCCACATGACAATGGCATTATTTGGCTGATTTTATTTCCATTTCTATTTGTAGCAAACAGCAGAGTCACTTGACCATGAATAAGACCATTCAGATTTTTACATATATATATATATATATATATATATATATATTTTCGTTTTGGATTAAGAATTTCCATGTTACCACATAAAGGCCTTTTGAATATGTTGTATTTCTTGATGATAAATGAAAATCGCTGTCTGATGTTTTCTTTATTTTCTTTAGTTTTGTTTGTTCATCTGGCATTATACAGCACAAGGTCAGATCACTCATATTTCTAACATTTTTAACATTTATTGCCTTTGCAAAGCCAAATTTTTATTTGCATTTTGGGAGTGTTACTTTTGGACCCTGGATGTATTTTATATAAGCCAAAATAGACATGATTTGTGACCCTGGACCATTAAACCAGTCGTAAGTAGCGCGGGTATATTTGTAGCAATAGTCAAAAATACATTGTATGGGTCAAAATGATTAATTTTCTTTTATGCCAAAAATCATTAGAATGTTCCATGAAGATATTTTGTAAATTTCCTACCGTAAATATATCACAACTTAATTTTTGATTAGTAATATGCATTGCTAAGAACTTCATTTGGACAACTTTAAAGGTGATTTTCTCAATATTTTGATTTTTTTGCACCCTCAGATTACAGATTTTCAAACAGTTGTATCTCAGCCAAATATCATAACAAACCATACATCAATGAAAAGCTTATTTATTCAACTTTTAGTTGATGTAAAAATCTCAGTTTAAAAAAAAATTAACCCTTACGACTGGTTTTGTGGTCCAGGGTCACATTTGCCTCAGGTTTGGACCAAACAGTGGTGAGTAAATGAAAGAAGTGTTACTCAGGATAAAAGAACAATTGCTTTAATCGTCATTTACATCCTCATAAATGTTGTTTACATCTGTCAGCATCCATTAGGTGAATGAACGGCGTGATGGATTTGTTCTGTCATATTTTCAGCACCTGAACAGCTGCTGTTCTTTCGCCGGAGAGCATGTGCACAGCAGAGGTCACGGCTGCGCTCCTCTGCTCTGTCCACTGAACCGTGTGGAGATGATTCGGCTTTGTTGTGATGGATTTTTAGATGTGACTCTGTACTGGACTGGTGGAAGCCTGCTTGCTTATGCAATCTCAGCTTTAAATGAGGTTTGAATTAGAATTATGAAGATAGAATGTGGGCGGGTTAATGCATTTATTGGGATGGGATTGAAATCTCTAGTTTGTTGAATGGATGCGGCTGTCATGGAAGGTCGTGTGTGCATGCATGCATCACAAAACCCACTGGCCATATGACTAGAATGATGTTTTGGCTTTGTTTTTCTATTTATGCACTCTCTACAGTCCTCATATATTATATGTTGACGTGTTTGCATTGCTTTGTGTGTAGATCCCACCTTTTTGCATGCAACGATTGGTCGATTATGTACAATGCCTGCATGCTATTGGTCAAACTACTTTTCAGTCATGAAAGCTATAGCAAAACAAAGCCAAAACCCAGACATTTTAGGTACCATGCCTGGGAAATAGAGAACATACAGTCACCCCAGTATATAATTAGTCAAAGCAAGCTAGTCCCATCTGAGTAGGGCTTTCGTTTATTTCAATTCAGTGACGTTGACTTTTCAAATCAGCATTTGACTGACTTCCCTCATCCTACTAACCTCGTTCATCCTCACAAACAGCAAACCCTCAGTGCAGTCTTTAAAACAGCTGTAGCCTACTGAGGGTGCAACCGTGTTGTTTTATTATATAACACGTGCATGCATGCTTGCTCGCATGTACACATCACGTAGCCCATGAGATCTGCAAAATGTTATATCGTCTGGCCAGCGCTGCTGGCTGTTAACTGGATGATGATGAGGTTTATCGACTTTCTGTGAAGTCATGCATACAGGGTCCAAAATGAACTTTTTACCACGCTTGCCAGTGGCAGATGAAATTTACCATCCATAAATGTTTTTCACGGGCCACAGAACTGTATTTTGCATGTTAGGGACAAACATTTTTTTTAAATGATGGCAATGGCATTATTTAACAGATTTATAGTTGTGGAATAAAGCATCACAACACACAGGCAAAATTGACTTGCATTTGGCAAGTGTTTTGATGCATATTATATATGCCAAAATAGACATTTGCTTTGGCTCTGATTTAAAAAAGCATGCATAATTAGACCATGTGTCATCGTATTACTGTAAACATAACATTTTTGTCTGTAGACATGCATGCAAATCCTTAAGAACATTTGGCAAAAATGTTGCACGTTATCTTCCTGGATAACATCAGAGCGCTTGCCACCAAGAGCTCCAAACGCAGACTTCTCAGGTTCTTACTATGTTACGGAGCACAGATGAATGTGTATGTGGTAGTCTTTGCCCTCAGCGAGAGCGACAGAACAGTTTGTTAGTGGAGCAGATCGGGAATGATTCAGTCCTGGGGGAGGGGGGGTGTCAGGGAGAGAGAAAGTGAGAAAGCTGCAAAAATAGAGACATTATCACGATGCACAGAGATGTATGATTTGTTTTAAGGTCTGGTGTTGATTAAGGGGTTGTGCATGCATGTAATGAGTTTTCACATTAACATGCCTTTGGAAGATGCTTCATCCAAAGTGTCTTAGATTGCGTTCATGCATATGCAAGTGCATACGCAAACAAAGAGACTAGGCAAGCTAAAAAAGATTTAGCAGGAATGCATGTTTGACTGTAAAACGTCTCATCTCTGTGCTGTTTCTTCATTATTGCATATGATAATCCATGTGGAGGTGATGCTGACAGCTTTATACGCATGGATGGTAATCTCTGGGATTAGAGTTTTGCCCTTTTCCACATAAACTAAAACGTTGGCGACAACGTTCAACCTAAACGCAACTTTTCCTTTGATATAAATGATGAGTTTCATTTCACACATTTACTTTCTCACTTTCTCTTCACAGGATTTGCTCGCCCTCCAGATGGATGCTGTATAGACGCTCCGAATCCTTTCTGCTTACTGTCATCCCGTTAACCGACTTGGAGGCGCACAAACGCGCACACGCGCGCACGAGCGCAGCGAGACCCTACGCGCGATGCGTTTTGACAAGTCACGCGCGCCCGCGAAAAAAAAAAACCGCCAGTGACTCAAACGCACGAGCTGTTATAACGGCGCGCGCGCTTAATCCAGCGGTACGTGGGATTGGGCGGGAAGAATCGGCTGAGGAAACACGGGATTGGGCGGATGGAAGAGTCAAACTGCTGCTGTGACTCAGATGAGGAGATGAATCCACATCACTTCACTTCACTTTACCTCAGCTGAACGCCGGACCGAGTCAAGAGACCTTATTATTGACCTCACCGGAATTAATAACAGTTTGGGGCAAAAAGAAGAACATTAACGAACACTGTACTATTTAACGATGGCTTTTATGGTAAAACACGTCGTCGGCGGTCAGCTGAAGAATCTGACAGGAGGTCTGACAGAAGATAAATCTGACGGAGAAAAATCGGAAGCCGCGGCCAAAGGAATGACACAAGAAGAGTTTGAGCAGTACCAACAACAGCTAGAGGAGGAAAAGTAAGACAAACCTTCCTACCTACCTGATTTTTCTCACAAATGTGTAGATTTGATGATGTCTTGTGAATGTTTTTGTGAGGCGAACGTTTGGAGAGGCGCGCATTTTTCGCGCTTCGTTGGATATTTGCGCGCGCAGCTGCTCATTTCGCTCAGGGAGATTCCTGCTCAGTCAGATATTAATAATTCTCCACATTATTCTCATCCACGTTAGAGCTGAAATGCGTTAATTAGGATTTAAACTTTGCATCACGAATATTGATTCAGACGAGTTGCTATAAAGTAAATTCTGCTTTCGTGTTTGTTAAATGCTTATTCTAGAACATCAATCAACACTGATAATTAGATTCGAATGTGTTATAACTGTTCTCAAGAATGTATGCCAGAATACAAAAGATGACACTTACTGTACCATACATCGATGTTATGTGATTTCCACGAATGTACCATGGTATCTGCAAGGTATTTCAATCAATGTCAATATTTACATTATTATCATGGTACTATTTGTGATAAAGTATACCTTGCTTTAAAAAAAACAATAGACACATCAGAATTTGTTATAATATAACTGGTTATAATAGGAATTGTATTGTTATAATGGAAACTGTAATGGTGCCTCTTGGTCTCTATTGGTAATTGATCACCTTCTTTTGGTTGCTTGTTAAAACCACTAAATCTTAATGGAACATGTCCCAAAACACATTACAGGAAACCATTTATTGGTTTTAATGGTTAGAAGTTGATGTTTTTAATGGTGTTTGTAGCGGAAACCATTAGAATTTCTGGTTTCTGTTGTTTTTTCAGCAGAGTAGGTTCAGTTGTCTGTTGCACACTTCTTTAAAAACTGCTCATTCTGTAAGTAACGATTTTATGATTTTAATTAGTATTTTACTCCAATTTCATTCACATCTCCCCATTCAAAAGACATACATCTGACTTCTTTGCTCATGATGTTTGGGAAAACCAAAATATAAGGCCATTAGATCCATTATATTCACATCCAAAGCATTTCTTGCGTACTTCACACGCTTTGTCTTTAGATATCAGCTCACAAAGGATAGACAGCCAATGCATGAACAGGTGGCCGTGTTGACGGGGTTTGCATAACTGCCTTATTTGGAAAATTCTGATTTCACAGACTTCAAATGACTGTGCCGAGCTCATCCGCGTGGTGTAATCCAACTCGTGTCCTCGGAGAGCAGATTTTGCGTGCTGAGACACCCGCGTGAACAGCTAGTTTAAGACTGTTGACGCTGACGGGGAGTCGTGCGTTTAATCTCTCGAATCGGCCCGACCACCATGATCTTTTCAAAGGTTTTTGCTGCTTATTGATATGGGGATTATTTTAACTAGTCATTTGTTATAGTGAACCGAGTGGATGAGCATCACCCGACTGTCAGAACGAGTCTAAATCCCTGAGATATTCCCCCTCCTGCTCTCGCTCGTGCTCTTCTTCTCTAGTGAGGACTCATTTAGCAGATGCTTTTCTCCAAAGCAGCTTCAAGTACACTTATCGTAGGGACGGTGCCTTGTGAGTAAGCATTAAAGGAAGGGTCCTGGTTCAATTCAAACTAAGACTTGCCTACATGCAAGTAGGGATTGAACCAGTGACGTTCCACATACCAGGCCTTGAACATTTATTGTAATTTGCTGGTTGTTGTTCACCCAGCGTTCGTCTGCCGCCCTAAATGTGTCCATTCTGTCATGACGTTTACTGTAGCCCTGGAGGTTTGTATTGACCTTTAACCTCTCGTGACCTTCAACGATACTTAACCAATCGGTCGCAATCCATCTTGAGGTTAACTTAAACTTATATAGCATCACATATGTCCATGACAAATTCTTAAAAAAAAAATCAATTTGCAATATTTCTACTTTGATTATTAGCAGTGTTTGATAAAATGCTGTCTTGTTTCCTGTAGCATGGAGGGATTTTATTGTTAATCTAAACTAAAAGCATTAAAAAAATATTTATTTGTCAAAAATAATAAATGTTATTTTATAGTTATTAATATGCTATTATTTTTAGTTTTTGATAGGATTTTGAATTACATTTTATTTTTATATTTTCAGGTTTTATTTAAATTTTAGTTACATTTTTATGAATTTTGTTGTGTTTTCACTTCACATCACACTTTATAAAGTGCTGTACATAAAAATGTGAAGCAATAGAAGAAGTAATCAAAATATAGATGATATACAAAAACAATGCAAATAAAAATTTAACGCGTTGTAAATTTTTCAAATAAATAAGATTTAAGCAAAAATAAGTTAAAAATAAGTTTTTAATTCAATAATTTGTCATTTTATTAAATTTTTGTTTATTTTAAGTTAAAAATTGTATTTCTGAAAAATAAATCAAACTAAGTAAAAAATAACTAAAATTAAAAAAAGAAATTAAGCCTCATTTCTCATTTTTGAGTTGAATTCTTTGTTGAAGTACTAAAAACCAAAAACTAAATAAGAAAATTAAAATTTAATAAAAAATATACATATTTAATGTTTTTTTATTAAACATAAATTTAAACAAAAATAAATAAAAATAAAAATGACAAAACACAACAAAATTAAGTGTTTGACTAAAATTAAATAAATAATAATAAATAATACTGATTAAAATAAATAAATAAATAAATAATTTAAATAAAAGTTCCCAACCTGTCATGCAGATCACCTTATAAAAGGAATTACAATAAATACAATTTAAAAATTAAATTTTCATCTTATTTAAATTAGTTCTTTTCTTTTTTTTTTAATTTAATTTAATTTAATAATTTCAGTGTTCTGTAATGGATAAAATGTTGTTATAAGCAACTGTTCAATCCACCAGACGTGTGGCAAATAACACTAGAAATCCTGTCAGTCTGAAGTGTTTTCTACATTTTGTCATTTAATGCTCTCTTTGAAGGTATTTATTCCGTGAGATTCTACAGCATACAGGGAAAAGCAGTTTAATCCTTGAGGACGACGTTACATGGATCTCTCACTGTGGGCATAGATTTGTTTTAGCTAGTTTTTAACCAGAAAAATAGTGCCACACATGAACTTTTTTTCTGATTCGTTAAAAAAAAAAAATTTTGATCATTATTAAGAAAAGTCCTAAAATTAGTCCTGAAACATGTCAGCCAACAATCAGCTGAGAAACAATTGCTGTTTAGACTAGAGATCCGACAGATGACAATATAAAGACGTTTATTATCTTGAGATTGACATGTCAGACTTACGTAGGTGGATAAATGATCAAAAGACCCTTGAATAACCCAGTTCATCCTCACATTACTGTGTGTGTGTGTGTGTTTGACGTGCCTCTGTTCCCGTTTCTCCTCAGGCAAGAGCGAGACGCCAATTTTGCCCAGAAGAAGGCGGAGAGGGCGACAGTCAGGTCTCACTTCAGGGACAAATACAGGTTGCCAAAGGTAACAATTAATCACAGTCTCCTGTCATCTGCCCACACCATTAAAACTTATAAAGCGCAGAGAACGAACGCCTCACGCGTCTGTGCAAAACAAACACACTGGGCTCAATCGCATAGGAACGGACACATTTCACCCTCAAACAAGAAAGAATAATGTGCATAAAGATACTGAAGCCTATTTATTTTTATTGCATCGTAATAGTATTTTTTATCACAACCCATAACCCATTTTCTAATATTCAGGAGAGTTCTATAATGAGATATTTGTTTAATTGTAAAATGATTATACATATTGGTAATATTTGATGTACTGAATTTATGTTGATCTTAATTTAAATAATTTTGATTTTTATCATGGTTAATAACCAGTTTTCCAATATTCAGTAGTGTACTGTAATGAGAACAAAAATGACACTTGCATCTATTTTTTATTACTGTAATGCAAAAAAAAAAAGAATATATTATTTTAATTGTAAAATGATTGCATCATGGTAATATTTGTTAATTTTACTTTAAATATTCATTTTTTTTATCATAATTTTAAAAACTCTAAATTCAGTATTGCACTTTAATGAGAGAAAAAAATAATTATTTCTGTAATTCAAAACAGAAATATTAATTAAATTAAATGTTTATAGATTATTGTAGTATTTGATGTACTGTATTTAATTTGTTAGTTTTGAGCTAAAATATTATTTTTTAACTAATAATTAATAACCCATTTTCCAGTACTCAGTAGAGTACTGCTATCATAATAATCCAAGTAATGCCAAACATTAATTATATGATTTTATTTGTAAAATGTTCATATATAGTAATTGATTGAATTTAATTTATGCTGATTTTAATTTAAATAATCATTTTATCCATGATAAAAGTTGATTGCAAAAGTGAAAATGACATGAAAATAACCTTGCATGTCCTTGAAAATAATGTCACAATGCATGAATCCTAAAGATGTTGAGTGATTTGAGTGATTTTTGCTCATTCTTTTGCCTTTTTGCCAACAGCATGACATATATGGCATATGTTTT
This sequence comes from Labeo rohita, assembly GCF_022985175.1. Classification (NCBI taxonomy): domain Eukaryota; kingdom Metazoa; phylum Chordata; class Actinopteri; order Cypriniformes; family Cyprinidae; genus Labeo; species Labeo rohita. The sequence continues at coordinate 270,851 of NC_066886.1, read as the reverse complement.
CTGTGATTATCACAACACCAATTTCATTGAAATCTGTCAGATGGTATTGGCATTTTGTTTATTCCAAAAATGCATAAAAAATAATCTCTTACAGCAACAGTCTTTATTTTCATAATGCACATCTGTTGTTGTTTTGATTTCAGGGTGAAGTCTGACATGCATGTCATTGTTTATTCACCTTTTCCATTGTTTATTCACCTTTCTGTATTCCAGAACGAGGTGGACGAGACTCAGATCCAGGCGGCGCGAGACGACGTCGAGCTCCCCACCGAACTGGCCAAGATGATCGCCGAAGACAACCAGGAGGAGGAACAAAAGCAGTCCGTCCTGGGTCACCTGACCAACATCCAGAACGTGGACATGGGCCACCTAAAGGGCAAAGCTCAGGCCACGCTGGAGGACCTGAAGAACTCGGCTGAGAAGTGCTGCGTCATGTGATCTCACCACATCTTCACACCTGGAAGCGTTTCTTCTCTCCTTATCCCTGTATATCTCCTCCATCACACACACACGCACACACGCTGCCGTGTCCAATGACAAACATCCATATTCATATATCCGGTGTGATGTGTAGGGCAGTGTTTGTTTCATAATGCCGATATCGTTCTAGGAGTTTTAAATGTCACGTGTGTTTCATCAGATATACCAGAATCTCACAAAAACATGCTCAGGTCACATTTCACCTCTCAAAAAAAAATAGTTTAGCATACATTTTTTTAAGTGATATTTCACCCAAAAATTAAAATTTTGCCATTTATTCACCCTCATGTTGTTCCAGACAAATTTTGAAGGACGTTGATAAGCAAACAGTTGACGGTATCCATTGACTTCCATAGTATTTTTGTTCCTACTATGGAAGTCAATGGCTACCAGCAACTGTTTGCTTACCTACATACTTCTGTTAAACACAAAAGATATTTTGTAGAATGTTGGTAATGTTGACGGTAGCCATTGACTTCCATAGTATGAAAAAAAGGGAAAAATGCAAAAATTCTTGAGAATATCTTCTTTTGTGTTCTATAGAAAAATAAAACTCATAGAGGTATCTTGAGGGTGATTATATGATGACATAATATTCATAATTGGGTGAACTATGCTTTAAAAGGTCCTTAATATCCTTTAGTTGTTATGCAAGTGTAATTTCTTAGTTATTTTGTTTTTTGGGGGTGAAATATGACATTTTAAGAGAATCACACAAAAACATGCTCAGGTCACATGTCACCTCATAAAAAATTATAATTTGCACAAATTATTAATCTTAAAGGCATAGTTCACCCAGAAATTACAATTTTGCCATTTATTCACCCTAGTGTTGTTTCAAACAAATTTTGAAGGACGTTGATAAGCAAACAGTTGACGGTACCCATTGACTTCCATAGTATTTTTGTTCCTGTTATGGAAGTCGGTGGCTACCGGCAACTGTTTGTTTACCAAAATTCTTTTATTAAACACAAAATAAGATATTTTGAAGAATGGTGGTAAGCAAACAGTTGACGGTAGCCATTGACTTCTATAGTATGTACAAATATGGAAAAATTCTTTAAAATATCTTCTTTTGTGTTCTATAGCAAAATTAAAGTCATACAGGTATCATGAGGATTATTTAAATGATGACAATTTCATTTTTGGGTGAACTATCCTTATAACGGTCCTAAATATCCTTTAGTTGTTATGCAAGTGTCATTTCTTAGTTATTTTGATTTTGGGGTGAAATATGACGTTTTAAGAGAATCACACAAAAACATGCTCAGGTCACATCTCATCAAAAAAATTATAATTTGCACAAATGATTAATCTTAAAGGCGTAGTTCTGTCAAAAATGCCATTTATTCACCCTCATGACGTTGATAAACAAACAGTTGATGGTAGCCATTGACTTCCATAGGATTTTGTCCCTACTGTGGAAGTCAACGGCTACCGGCAACTGTTTGGTCCCCAAACATTCTTAAAATGTTTTCTTTTGTGTTTTTTGGATGAACTATCCCTTTAATGATCCTAAAATATCCTTAATTTCCATTATGCACGTGTAATTTCTGAGTTATTTTGACTTTGAGGTGAAATATGACATGTTTCTGGAGATTCGCCCATCTGAACCAGACCTGCTCCGGTCTCAAGGTGTTTATCACAGCAATAGCGTAACGGGTTCATGACTTCGGGGAGTCTTGAAGGGCTTACGGGAGCAGGAATGGAGGCAGAACCCAGATTCCCCTGAACATCCACGCTAACACCTTCACATTTGACCCTTGACCTTTGACCTTTCATTGAGTGGTGCCGTTTTGTGCAGGTGGTTTGGTGTCGTCGTGATGCAGATGTCCACCTTTTTTCTTTCTGGTTGTTCCCTCTTGTGGAGACTCAAAGTAATGATTTGCAATGCTGAGCTGCTGAGGTGAGCGTCTGAATGAAGGTTTTATTCTGATTCTGTGTGATTCTGTGTCTGTTTGAATGAAGCCATGCAGGGATTGGGTTCTAAAAGCTGTAAACATAAAGCAATATTTCCTTCTCTGATCTACAGAGCTGATAGCCAATTCATGTGAAGGGTTGAATTGACTTTCCTGTTCATTCTATTTATTAGACTATTATATATTTATTAATGGCAAGAAAGTTTTTGTCGTTTATTTTACTTATGCCCTTAATAGTTGTTTCCGCTCTGGACTGCATAAGTAACGTAATTACCAATGTAATGCATTTATGTAATTATTCTTCTGTAATTTCCAGACCTTGCTGATTTTTGACTGTTGAAACTGTAATAAATATATTTGTACAAAGACGCCTGTGATATAATTTCAGCCTTTGTGTGATGTTTCCACAGCGCAGACACCGCAGTACCGTTTCTGACCGCTAGATGGAGACATTGGACACGAGTCAAACGCTTCACTAACACACTTTCAGCTTTCTTGAAGAAGAGTTTTATAGGTGGGTAGTTGACATAACAAATAAGCGTTTTGCAAAGATTAGGAAAATGCATTTCTTTAAAGCAAAACACTTTTTTTATGCATTGATCATTTCTTTGGTTTATTTGGCTTTTTATAACATGTTGTTTCAGAAAACATCCAAAATGCACGCTATCTATTTGCAACTGTAGTTTCAATTACAAAACATTTATAATTAATGGCTGTTTTCTCATTTATTTTTTACCCTTTTTAATCACTTTTTAGCTGTTCTAGGGTGTAGCATGTATTATAACAATTTACATTATTATTACAATTTGAAGAGTTCATTTGCAAAAACAGATAGCTTTGCTTTTAACAATTTAAAAAATCATGTTTTTTTCATTTTGCATTCATTACAGTTAATCTCAAACAAACTGCAGTTGGGTTATTTTGTAAAAAAAACAAAAACAAAAAAACAATAAAAACATGATAACATAATAAAAACACGATTTTTGAACATTTAAAAAAAAAGTTTTTGTTTTTGCAAATAAACTTCATATATTCTCCCATTAAAATGCATGCAAAGCAATTATACAACAATTAGAAAAAAATGTTCTTTAAAAGCATTTTAGATGCACTATATCTCATCAAAGCTTGTCATGTCAACTACCCATGTGTAATTTAATTTAAATTGTACAAAAATATTTTAATATTTTTAATCTCCAGACCCAGTTTTGATGCTGTGTATTAAAATCAGCACATATGTGACCCTGGACCACAAAACCAGTCATAAAGTTTCAATATTTTTAAATTGAGATTTATACATCATATGAAAGCTGATTAAATATTTGGCTGAAATACAACTGTTTGAAAATCTGTAATCTGAGAGTGCAAAAAAATCCAAATATTGAGAAAATCACCTTTAAAGTTGCCAAAATGAAGTTCTTAGCAATGCATATTACTAATCAAAAATTAAGCTTTAATATATTTACGGTAGGAATATCTTTATGGAACATGATCTTTACTTAATGTCCTAATGATTTTTGGCATAAATGAAAAATTGATCATTTAATACCTAATGCATAAGAGTGGTTTTGTGGTCCAGGGTCACATATAACATCATTTGCTGTTGGACTTTTGGCTCACACTTTGTGTGACAACTAGCCCCGGTCTCTGCTACACACTTGTTCCTCCGCGCTCTGCTGCGGTTTTGCATAGTTTTTCCACTCCAATCAGAGCTGTTTCCATCTGAATAGCGTAGAATCGCCGATCTCAAGTGCGCTATGAAAGGACAGAGCAGTAAAATATATTGTTGTGGAAAGTCTCTCTATTGATGGGCCTCCGGGCTACTGCATGGCCAGTCGGACACAAAGAGGGTGAAACGGTCCAGAAAACACTTTTGTGGGCCTTTTCTTTTCCATCAGGGCGCGATTAAAACACCCCAAAGGAGGCAGAGAGAGACGGGGGCTCGAAACCCGTTCGGGTTTGCGTCGGTTTATACAGGGGCTTGTTCTTGGGTTGGCGCTAAAGAGAAACAGATTTGTTTTCCTGCGCTTTAAATTGAAGAAGTGGCTTGCAGATGTTGAGCTTCCAGCAGAGGAATGCGTCGTTCTCCCTCTTTCTCTTTTTGTAATCTAACGCAGAGAGAGACCACACAGCTCGCCGGCTTGGTGAAATTTATAAACATTTTATTTATCCTGTACAGGAGGCGAGCTTTGCCAAAAACGGCGTTACTATTGCGACCAATAGAACAACAGAATGCGTAATGAAGAGAGGAGCGGAGGGGAGGTTTTAGAGGGAGTTTTGGAGGAGGGGTCTCCGCGCGTAAATGCGCAGCCGAGCGTGAAAGAGCCGGAGGGACAAAGACATGCAGCATGCAGCAGAACTCTAAGAGGAGAAAACACACTCCAAACAACATGCAAACTCTAAATGTTCATCAAAAGAGGATGAAAACTGGATAAACACTTGAAATGCACTCAACTGCATGGATAACCGTCTCACTGTGGACTATGTTACTCGTTGCATTTCCATCAAAGTGCACTGGATTGATGCAAACATGCACCTAATCTAACTTCGCAGCTGAAATGGAGAGCTGCATCGTTCCGGTCGTGTTCCTCTCGTTTGTGATGATGCTGGACGCGCAGATGCTCTGCTGGAAGGCGTTGATCCGATGTCACGCCGAATACGACTGCGAGCTCGCCTACAACCAGTACCTGACCGCGTGCGACGGGAACATCCGCGGCAGCAGACGCCAGTGTCCGAGTCATTGCATTAGCGCTCTCATCCGCCTTAATCAGACCTCCAGCGGACCGCACCTGGAGTCCTGCGATTGCGGGACCGACCCGGAGTGCCTACGGGCCAAACGGGCTATCGAGCCCTGCTTGCCGCGGACGTATCCTGGTGGAACCGACGGGATCGGATGCACCGAAGCGCGCCAGCGCTGTGAAGACGAGCCCAGCTGTCATTCGTCCCTCACCGCTTACCTGTCCCACTGCGGACAGCTGTTCAACGGGAGGAAATGCTCGTCCCGGTGCAAATCGACCATCGAGGAGCTGCTGTTCATGCCGAGCGGCGTTCTGCTGAATCAGTGCGTCTGCGACGGTCTGGAGAGGCCGTTTTGCGAGGTGGTCAAACAGAATATGGTCAAACTGTGTTCAATAGGAGACCACAGCGTCTCCGTGGACCACGACGGGATGGACGATGCGTACGAGGACGAGGATTATGAGAAACCAGAGAGCGAGGTGACCGACGCTGATGCGGTGATGTCGTTTACAAGCACTTTGACTGTTTCTCAACAGGTAGTTTTGCTGTGCATTGCATTCGCTTTTGTTTTCCGACGACTGTTGGACGTTTAGTCCTTCATCAGCTGTCATTAGCTCACAACTCTTCACCTCAGTGCCACTTGAAGACAAACAGTGGACGCACGGCGAGGGTTTGCACAGCCGACGCTCATTGTACTCGCATCTTACTTCAAATATTTGCAGTGCGCGGGACATAAAGGAGCCGGTTTGGGGATCAAGTGCTTCATTTGCGTGAAGAGGCCCTTCAGAAGCTGTTAAACGCTCGCTTTCTCTCTCACAGTTTGCTTTTATTGGTTTGACCTCTTTTTGTGAACTATCAGGTCTTATGGCCGTTTAACAGCACTGCATTTGACTCGAGTATCTTTAAATCTATTGTTCATGTATGCTGGAAATCAACACAAGTGCCTGAAACTCAACTCAATGGTTTTCAGTGGTTTTTGACCTGTCGGTAACACTTTATTTAAAGCCTTTATATATAATGCATTTTAAATGTAGTTTTAATGCATTAGTTATGCACCTTACAATGCATTGTATGATCTCATGAATAATTGCAACCACAGTTTAAATGCATTGAAATACATTGTTACACTATTAGAAAGTATAATGCATTCAAACATGCATTTTAACTTTGGTTACAATTAGTTAAAAATATAATGCATTCACATGTAGATTGTGAACACCTTTATAATGCATTATACCTAAAGGCTTTTGCATTTAATGAATTATTAATAATGCTGCAAAGAATAAAGTTTACCAGAAACACGCTCTATGTAAGTATGTGAACACAAACGCTGATTGAAACGTAATCCATCCATTATCAGTGTTGCCACAAGGGATGCTGTAGCAGAAATGCATGTGAACCGTCTTCTATGATCATTTTTGTCTTTCAGGTCATTTACTGTCATTGCATTTGAAGAGAATCTTGCAGAGCAAGTTAATTAAAGTTAAACTTGATGTTTATAGTAGCTACTTGAATGTTAATGCATCTAAATGTAAGGAAACCCACAGCTGTGTTTGTATACTTGTGTAGAGTGTGTTTCTGGTGTAATATTTCTTGATCTTCTCAAAGTGTCTTGAATTTTTGTACAGAAAAGAATTTATTTATACATTTTGGAATAATTAAGAAAATAAAAGTCATGCTGAAATGTAAGATAAACACTTGTCTTAGGTTGATTTTTCATCTGAAAAATGTGGAATATTCATTTCCAAATCCAGTGAACAGTTTTTCAACCGGGTTTGACTAGATTTAGAACTATGTAATTGTTTTATGTTATGTCTGGTTATAAATAAATAAATTACTGACAAATGGGCAAAAGTTAGGATAGTGGCACATTTCAAAAATGTAGAATTACAACTAATTAGTATTTGGGGTGAAAGTAATTTGTCTTTTAATATGCCATAAATTGATTTTTGTTGTAAATATACCTGACAAGATTGTTACACTGAATGACATTTTTCTGTAAATTAGGGAAAAATGTATGATATTTATTTTTTGCTCAGAAAAACAAAAACAAAAATGCAATTAAATTAAACAGAAAACTTTAAATGTTGTTGTAAAATGTAAATGTTTGTTTTTACAAACATTTACATTTTACAACAACATTTAATTCTGTTCAATTTTATATATATATATATATATATATATAAAATAAAAAAAGGAAATTAAAAAAATAAATAAAGTGTCTACTTTTAAGGTTTCAAATAAGTTTTTGGAGAATAAAATGTCAAAATTTGTTTTAAATAATGTTACATTGTAATTCAGTGTAACACAATATTTATTTAAAAATTCAAACAACATGCTTTTTCTTACTTATACATATTAAAATGTATAAAAGAATAAATTGTATTGTTTTAAATGAGTGAAAAATATCCCTGACAAGATTGTTACACTAAATAATATTTTAGTGGGTGTCTTCTGTAAATTAGTGAAAAACGTATGATATTTATTTTTTGCTCAGAAAATCAAAAACAAAAATGCAATTAAATTAAACAGATTTTTTTTTTTTTTTAAGCTGTTACATTTATTGTTTTTATGCTTTTTGGAAAAACAACAATTTATAGTATTACACATTGTTTTTATGCTTAAAGCCTTCTTCGTTTTTGACCCATATATATATATATATATATATACATTTTTTTTTTATTATTTTATTTTATTTTTTCAGTATAACTGGACATAAGGAAATTATACTGCAAAAAATAAAAATAAAAAAATTAGGGAAAAATGTATGATATTTATTTTTTGCTCAGAAAAACAAAAACAAAACTGCAATTTAATTAAACAGAAAACTTTTTTTTTTTAAAGTTGTGTTACGTTTATTGTTTTTTCATCTTTGACCCATATATATATATATATATATATATATATATATATATAGTGTGTGTGTGTTGTGGTCTTGTTTTCTATTACAAATGATTTAAGAATACTTGATTTAAGAATGTATAGACATTTGTACTGGAAAAAACAAACAAAAATACTCATTTTCTTGTTCTGTGTTCAGTTGCTTCAGATTCATGACACAATCTGACTTACTCATTGCTAAACGGTAATGTCTGAATGCTGCATGCTCGATTCCGTGTGTTTTAATTCGAACCGTCTGCGCGCTGTAAAGTCTGTGGAAAGCCGTGCCGCAGATGCCCGAGGCTCTTTTTGGCTTTTTCTGCGAAAACAACGAGCAGGAACCCGACTAACTCGACACTAAAGCCCCTCTTTCCTCCCTGGTGAAACCCCCACCCGACCGGCCGGGAACAAAATCAAAATAAACAAAAGCAGGGGAGACTGTCGGAGGGGGAGGAGGAGCCGCACGGGGCCCGTTTTCTCATTTATCTGTGACCCAGATTTCAACCCCCACACCGCTGCGCTCCGGGTTACGTGCCGATTGTAGAGCCGGCATTGTGTCCGGTGGGCACAATGTCCTATTCACGACGTGCACGTCAGTGTAAGGAGAGCTTGCGTGTGTGTGTGTGCGTGAGTCTCAGAAGGATTAACGTCCCTCCTTGCGCTCACAATCCTTCCTCAGTTCATCTGATGTTGAGTTGGCATGTCTTCTCTGAGCTGGAATCGCAGAGACGGAGCTGGCAGAACACGGAGGCCGGTAACAACAGGGTCGTTGTGTGTCGGAGAGCTGCGATACGTACCTGTCCTCTCTAATGAAACTCTAGAGCTCATGAGGTCTGATTAAACGACAGGCTGACCTTTCAGGTTAAGAACCCTTTAATTAGTGACATTTGTTACGTCAGTCGCCACGACGCTGCAAAAAAACGTCACTCGTCTTCGGTCTGTTTTGTGTTTCGCAGGACAAATATCTAAATCGTTTTAAATCAAGATGCATTTACTTTAGAAACAAACATTAAAAACTTGTAGAAAAATATCTGAAGATAGAGTCAGAAAAGTAAAGCCAAGGGAAACAAACTTTAAGGACCAATTCTCTCTGTGAACTAGTTGCTTACTATTCCTCAATCCTTAAACTCCATGACTTAACTGCAAATTAGGAGTATATTAAGGCAAAAGTCATAGTTAACGGTTAGTTAAGAGTCAGAACTGGTTCCCAAACTAATTTGTGACCTAAGATTATTTTTCTGACTAAAATCACTATATTTTGATGTTTTTCTGAAAGTAAGACATGTTATTTTACTTCCTAAGTGATTCTATCTTGATTTAAGGATGTTTAGACATTGGAAAACAAGACAAAAATAGTGAGGAAGAAACTTGTTTTTGCAGTGCATGCAATAGTGTTGGTGACCATATGTTCAGGATTTCTAAAAGCCCGTAAATGTCCAGGTTTTGGCTTTGTTTTTGATTTCATACTTGCTGAAAGTAAGTAGGCCTGCAGACCTTAAAAAGTTTGCTTTTTCACAAATTAAGGCCTTAAAAGGTTTAAATAAAGTCATGCATTAAAGGGGTCATTGGATGCTAAGTTCACTTTTACATGTTGTTTGAACATTAATGTGTGTTGTCAGTATATGTACAAATCTACCCTATAATGATAAAAATCCATGCAGTGGTTTTTAATTAATCTGTAAAAATAATATCCCCTTTTTCAAATCGAGCCATTCTCAGATGCCTGTCGATGACAGAGACCACTCCCACAATAGTTGATTGACATGAGCGTCTTACCTCAGATCAGCTGTAACAGTCGCCCTCTTTGTTTTGATGCCGGAGCAGGGATGTGAGTTAGACAAGAATATCTCCGATTGAGCGATTGAGGTGTTGTGTTGCTGGATGTAATAATGAACATAGTGGTCGTCATTTACTCCCGACATCTGAGCCGCTGAAGATGCAGTGGATTACGTTTGTTTGTGAAGGGAATGCGCCTCCCGATCTACATATATCCATCTATGTTCACGCGAATCATTCGTGATCCAGCTTCACTTACAGCAGAAGTGAGTATAAGGGTTTTTTTATGAATCTTTGCGATCGCCTTTCCTAATAATGTGCTAGTTAGCAAGTTTAAACGTGGCTAAATGCGGCTAAAGTAAACAGGCTTGTCACTCCACAGAGAGAAGAGAGGGGCGGGGCGAGCAGAGCTCATTAACATTTAAAGCAGCCTCGACCAGAATTAAATGATTTTTGCAGAGCTGATTATGACAAGGTAAAAAGGGTGTTGTTTTACAAAACCATTAAGAATTTTTAATCAAAGTATATTATAGACTTTTCATTAAGACCCTGAAGAATCATATCAACTTGTGGAAAACGGGCATCCGATGACTCCTTTAAATGTTGCATGCACTGCAAAAGATGAGCGTCTTCCTCAGTATGTTTGTCTTGTTTTCCAGTATAAATATCTAAACATCCTTAAATCAAGATAAAGATGCAAAAAGAACATATAAAGTCTCATTTTCAGTAAATAAAATTAAATAAGCTTATGCTTAAAACAAGAGCAAATATCTGTCAGTCTAGAATGAAAAGGTGTTTTTTCTTTAAATGAAGTTGATTTTTCTGAGCCCATCGGCAGATATTTTTCTTGGTTTAAGCATAAAATCACTATATTTTGATGTTTTTCTGAAAATAAGACTTATCTTCATTTTACTTCCCAAGTGATTCTATCTTGATTTAAGGAAGTTTAGACATTTGAACGGGAAAATAAGACAAAAATAGTAAGGAGGAAACTCATTTTTGCAGTGCCAGCAATAGTGTTGGTGACTGTATGTCCAGGATTTATAAAATGACTAAAATGTCCAGGTTTTGGCTTGTTTTTGATTTCATACCTGCTGAAAGTAGTTGGATTAATAGCATGCAGTTCTGCAGGCCTTAAAGAGTTCATAATTGTTCATAAATTACAGCCTTAAAAGGTCTTAAATCAGAGCAGAAGGTTTTAAATTCATAAAGTCATGGCATTAAATGTGACACGCACTGCAAAAAAGATGCAAGAAGAACATATGAAGTCTTGTTTTCTGGTAAAATTAACAAAATTAAATAAGCTTATGCTTAAAACAAGAGCAAATATCTGTCAAAGTGTTATGAAAACTATTTTCTTTAAATTTAGTTGAGCTCATTTTCATATATTTTTGTTGTTTTAATCACAACCTCGCTTCATTTTAATCAATTTCTCAGAAAACAAGACTTCTTTTGCTTCTTCAGTAACTGTTTTTTGATTTAAGACATTTGCACTGGAAAACTAGACACAAAAATTCCCTCAAAATGTCCAGGTTTTGTTTTTGATTTCATACTTGCTGAAGGTAAGTAGTTTGACTAATATCATGCAGTTCAGCAGGCCTTACAAAAGTGAAATCAGAGCAATAGATCTTACATTCATGAAGTCATGGCATTAAATGTTGCATGCACTGCAAAAAATTAGTGTCTTCCTCAGTATATTTGTCTTGTTTCCAGAACAAATATCTAAACATCCTTAAATCAAGATGCAAGAAGAACATATTAAGTCTTGTTTTATGGTAAATTTAACAAAGTTAAATGAGCTTGTGCTTAAAACAAGAACAAATATCTGTCAATGTGGAATTAAAACTTTTCTCTTTGAATTTAGCTGATTTGTTCTTGTTCTCAAAAAAAAAAAAAAAAAAAAAAGTTCTTTTGCTTCTTCAGTAAATGCATCTTGATTTAAGACATTTGCACTGGAAAACAAGACAAAAATAGTGAGGAAGATGGTTATTTTTTGCAGTGCATGCAATAGTGTTAATGATCATACATCCAGAATTTCTAAATTGCCTAAAAATGTCATAATAATACTAATATCATGCAGTTCTGCAGACCTTTAAAAGTGAAATCAGAGCAGAAAATCTTAAATTCATAAAGTCATGGCATTAAATGTTACATGCACTGCACTGCACAAAAAAAACAAAAAAAAAAAAAAAAAGATTCTCGGTATTTTTGTCTTGTTTTTCAGTACAAATATCTATTCTAAACATCCATAAATCAAGATCAAGATGCAAAAAGAACATATGAAGTCTTGTTTTATGGTAAATTTAACTACATTAAATGAGCTTGTGCTTAAAGAAGAAAAAAAGGAGAAAGATCTGTCAATGTGGAATGAAAACTGTTTTCTTTCAATTTATTTGATTTTTTTTACGCATTTTCTAATATTTGTTCTTGTTTTAATCATAAAATCACTTCATTTTGACCACTTGACTTCTTCAGCAAATGCATCTTGATTTAAGACATTTGCACTGGAAAACAAGACAAAAATAGTGAGGAAGAAACTCATTTTTGCAGTGCATACAATAGTGTTGATGACTGTACATCCAGGATTTATATAATGACTAAAATGTCCAGGTTTTGGCTTGTTTTTGATTTCATACTTGCCGAAATTAAGTAGTTCGACTAATAGCATGCAGTCGTGCAGACCTTACAAAGATCGCTTTTTTAAAAAAAATAAGGCCTTAAAAGGTCTTAAATCAGAGCAGAAAGTCTTTTCATAAAGTCATGCATTAAATGTTGCATGCAACATGTACAAATATCTAAACATCCTTAAATCAAGATGCAAAAAAAACATGTGAAGTCTTGTTTTCTGGTTAATTTAATAAAAATAAATGAGCTTATGCTTAAAACAAGAGCAAATATCTGTCAATGTAGAATAACAACCTGTTTTTTCTTTGAATTAAGTTGATTTTTCATTTAAGCATAAAATAACTCTTTTGATCAATTTCTTAGAAAACAAGACTTCTTTTGCTTCTTCAGTAAATAAATCTTGATTTAAGACATTTGCACTGGAAAACTAGACAAAAATACTAAGGAAGAACAGCAGCTTTTGCAGTGTAATCAGAGGATGCAGTAGAAGTTGTTTAGATTTTTTTTTTTTTTTTAGTTTTTGCTGTTATTTCAGTACATTTTCTGGTATAAAATGAATTATAAAATAATGTCACTGATCCAGTTTTAGTTAACATTAGTGAACAGTTAATGCATTAATGCAAAACATTTGTTTCAGTATTAATGTTTAATAATGTTACTTAACAAAAATGTAACTGTCAGCTATTAAATGATGTTGTTTGATTTGAATAATGCATTAGTAAATGCTGAAGTGAACTTTCTGTCACTATTAGATGATGTTAACTCTTGTAAAGTGTTCCGGACGTGTGTTGTCGTGTTGTGAGTGAATATGATGGTTTCTGCAGGCTGATTTATTCCAGAGAGGAAAGAGGAATGCAGGGGAGGAATTATATTACCGAAGGAATGCGGAGAGGAAATGACAATTTATGGCCAAGAGAAATTCATAACGCAAGAAAGTATTCACCCAGAGAGAGAGAGAAATTCAGATGATGCTTTCATTCAGTTTAGAAAGTGAATAAATAAGCTCACAATCATCAAGAATCAGGAGTTGTCAAACACACACAGTATTCCGCCGTCAGATCGCTGATGCTAAACTCTCCCTTTGTAAGCGCGTGTGAAGTGTGTGTGATGGTGTAAGTGTGTGTAAGCGTGCGAGTCCAAAGAAAACACACAGAAAGCCACACCTCTCTCATGCTGCTGGATCTGCGGTAGAGCTGCGGTCGGCCTCAAACTCTGTGTGTGCGTGTGTGAAAGAAAGCGAAGAATGCCCTTAAATCAAAAGGAGTGATTTTACAGTCAGGACTCTTTTCCTTGAGGTGTGAACGTCTGTTTCTCAGTACAGCGATTTCAGGTCTGACAGTTCAGTGAGAGTGACTGCGGTTTGACCGTCTGCCAGGAGCCAATCAGATGCTGTGAATCCTCCGGCCGTGTGACACCCTGCATCCGTTGCCATGGCGAGAACCCGCAGCTCACTGTAAACAACAGGCTGAGAGAGAGAGAGAGAGAGAGAGACTGCATCTGTACGGATGAACATGTTTATATTCATGTAAGCAGAGTGAGTGTATTTCACACAGTAACTCTATATTTTCCTCAGTTTTTTCATGCACCTGTCAAGTCTGAGATTTTGGGCTTTTTGCTGTTTCATAAAGTGCTTTTTCAGACTAGCGGAAAGAAAACATCCAAAAGACACTGTTAAGGGTTTCTTTTATAGCACTTTATTGATTATTTTTAAAGGCCGTTTTCTCAAAATGAGTTTTTTTCTCCTTCATTGAGCCATAAATGTCCACTTCAGTAAAACTTACACACACCAAACTTTACATTTTTTATTCCTGTCTATATCCTGAAGGTTTTTACAGAGGGATTTGTTCATATAGAATTTGCTTGATTATATTTTATTCCCCCCAAAATTGTGAAAAATATATTTTCTGTCTGTTCTGAGTATTTTCTGACAAAAATAAGAAAAACTTTTGACTCTGTCAAAAAAAATGAAGTAAAATGTTTAGATTTTTGTACTAGTAATTTATGCAAATTATCACATATCATCTGCATATTTAAACCTAACTTTTTAGAAATCTTGTAATATAAAAAATGTTTGCAATTATCAATGTAATCAATCACCTGGGTAAGTAATGTGATAATTATTAGTTAATTTTTTTCCTTATTCACCTGCAGTGTCTTGAAATCAAAGACAAATGTGTTCAAATGAAAATAACATTTAAAAAAATATTATTTTTTATTATTAAATGTATTTATTTTATTTAAATATATTTAATTTGTAAACAATTTATTATTTTAAATTTTTTATTTATTTATTTTATTTTAGATGAGCAGTTTTTCTTTACTAGAGGTGATTTTTTCCCCCGTATTGAAACAGGATGTTAGAGAAGGACATATTATTGTCCATATGAATGTCATCTGTACTTACAGGATCTCACAGATTCAGCAGCAGCATCTTTCTTCAGCGATTCGTCCGTCTGAGTTTCCCGCATCTGCAAACACATGAGCTTTAGCCGATTCTTCACTAAACAAGCGGAGCGAGAGATACGACAGCGTTTACCTTGATCAGCTCTTTGAGGTATTCTGCTCGACTCATCAGACTTTTAATCTGCAAGAGAAAATCAGGACATCAATGAACTGACATATTCCCTTTATACCATATTCAACTCATAACTCAGTTGATGAAACAGATGCATCTATTAACCTGAGTTTACATGGCACCACTACATCAATCTGTTTCAGAAGGTGGTTCTGTATGAGCGTGGAGCAGGTTTTGTTAAAGTCTGAGCGTCTGTGTTTTCTCTGGGAGCATGGAGGTGTTTTTTTAGCTGAGGGCCGCGACGTTTAACCGAATATCACAGCGGTGAGATCATTAAAAACAACAGGTCATGTGGTCTGGATGAGATCTTCATTGAGCTCAGTTTGTCTCCTCCTCCTTTACTGAAGAGAGCAAACGTCCAGTGCATCATCATAAGGTCACTATTACCAAAAGTCAATTTTAGTATCATTGATATACTATTAGAGATTTTACTAATATTTCAAATTAGATTTTAGTTTTATTTCACATTTTTGTTTTTGATTTTAGTTAAAGTTTTATATTTTTGTGTATTCTTTGAAACATTTATATAGATTTTAGTCATTTTTATTTCAGTTTTAGTTTATTTCAGTCCTTAAAAAATTGTTCAATTCTCCGTTACTCGTCTGTCATAAAAAAAAAAAAAAAAAAAAAAAAAAAAAACAGATTGGGTTCAAAAAGTTTGGACTCGGTGTGCAAGGACCTTTAGTCTGGTATTTTTTCCCCTTTTTTGTTTCATTATAAGTAGAGTTTTTTTCTTTTGATTTTAAAGTTTTAGTATTTGTGTGTATTTTTTTTTTAATGTTTATATAGATTTTATTATTATTTCAGTTTTAGTTCATTTCAGTACTTAAAAAATGATAGATCATTTTTTGCATGTTAAAAAATAAATACGTTATGTTGTGTCAATCACATTTACACATTGTCTCAGAAACTTTTGTCCGTCATAAAAAATCAGATTGTGTTCAGTTTTCTGTGTTTTTCACGTGTACCAAGAATTTTGAGGTGTTTTGACAATTCCAAATTCAACGTGACAAATTTTTTGTTTTTGTTTTATTATTAGTATTTTTGTTTTTGATTTTGTTTAAAGTTTTAGTATTTTTGTGTATTTTTTTAAACGTTTATATGGATTTTCTTAATTTTTATTTCAGTTTTAGTTTATTTTAGTACTTAAAAAGTGATAGTCATGATTTAATCTTCAAGTTGTTCCAAACCTGTGAGATTTATTTTCTTCTGCTGAACACGAAAGATGATTTTTTTGAAGAATGTGGTTAAGGCAGTAGCCACTGACTTCTATAGTAATTTTTCCACACTACGGAAGTCACTGGGAACCAGAAACTGTTTGACTGTCATTCTTTTGTACTCAACAGAAGACAGAAACTCATGCAAGTTTAGAACATTTTTGGGTGAACTATCTCTTTAAATAAAATGAAAATGAGAAATGTTGCATTTGCAACTACTGTAGCTGAAATAGTATAATTTAAGTTATATATATTTATTTCAGTTAGCATTTATTGAAGCCAAATCTCTTGCGTGGCTCAAGTGTTCAGCTCAGACGCATCTGAATTCACAGACCTGTAAAATGTTAATGATTGTGGTTAAGTGCTCATTAGGGTCGAGTTGGCAGATAACAGATGCGTGATTAGTCCTGCATTTACGCTCGACCGCTTCTCTGAGCTGACGGCAGCGGCCCGTGTCTCTGTACAGGTGCAGTGTTTAATATTGACAGCTACTGGTTGAAATGAGAACTGCGGTCCAAATTCAAAACACTGGAGAGAGCTGCTTCTCCTTAGACTTGATGCTTAAACGGGTTGCCAGATTGTCAATGAATGGTGATGAGTGTGAGCTGGTGTGTTTATTTATTTGTGTTTTAATGTTCCTCTGCTCATAGAGCTCTTTAAATTGATGCTGGGGCTTTTAAGGTCGGGTACAATCTGTGATCTCAGAGTCTGTTCTTTTTCTGGCTTCAATGACTGCAGTACACTGTGTTTTCCACAAACTGGCAACCTGGGGTGTTGGAATGCTACTGGGTGAACACATTTCAAAGCAGAATAACCGCATGTATCTTTGCTTTTCAGAGAAACAATGATGTGATTTTAACATGTTTCCTAAATGCTGTTCTCACCTCGCTGTGGAGAAGCTCCCTGCGCCGGCCCTGAGATTCAGCTGCAGGAGACACAGACAAACACATCAGCTCATCACACACACACACACACACACACACACACACACATTGACTGCAATTTTTAAAACCCGCAGAGTAACCAGCACCAAACCTGACACTGTGGTTGCTATGCATTGTGTTGCTATGCAGTTGCTCAGAGTGTTGTGGGTGGTTGCCAGGGCGTTGCTATGCAGTTACTTAGTGTTGTGGGTGGTTGCCAGGGCGTTGCTATGCATTTGCTTAGAGTGTTGTGGGTGGTTGCCAGGGCGTTGCTATGCGGTTGCTCAGAGTGTTGTGGGTGGTTGCCAGGGCGTTGCTATGCGGTTGCTCAGTGTTGTGGTGGTTGCCAGGGCGTTGCTATGCATTTGAGTTGTTGCCAGGGCGTGTTGTTTGGGTGTTGTGGGTGGTTGCCAAGGCGTTGCTATGCATTTGCTTAGAGTGTTGTGAGTGGTTGCCAGGGCGTTGCTATGCATTTGCTTAGAGTGTTGTGGGTGGTTGCCAGGGCGTTGCTATGCAGTTGGTCAGAGTGTTGTGGGTGGTTGCCAGGGCGTTGCTATGCATTTGCTTAGAGTGTTGTGGGTGGTTGCCAGGGCGTTGCTATGCAGTTGGTCAGAGTGTTGTGGGTGGTTGCCAGGGCGTTGCTATGCGGTTGTTTAGAGTGTTGTGGGTGGTTGCCAGGGCGTTGCTATGCATTTGCTTAGAGTGTTGTGAGTGGTTGCCAGGGCATTGCTATGCGGTTACTTAGTGTTGTGAGTGGTTACCAGGGCGTTGCTATGCATTTGCTTAGAGTGTTGTGAGTGGTTGCCAGGGCGTTGCTATGCATTTGCTTAGAGTGTTGTGGGTGGTTGCCAGGGCGTTGCTATGCGGTTGTTTAGAGTGTTGTGGGTGGTTGCCAGGGCATTGCTATGCGGTTACTTAGTGTTGTGAGTGGTTACCAGGGCGTTGCTATGCATTTGCTTAGAGTGTTGTGAGTGGTTGCCAGGGCGTTGCTATGCATTTGCTTAGAGTGTTGTGGGTGGTTGCCAGGGCGTTGCTATGCAGTTGCTCAGTGTGTTGTGGGTGGTTGCCAGGGCGTTGCTATGCGGCTGCTTAGAGTGTTGTGGGTGGTTGCCAGGGCGTTGCTATGCGGTTGCTCAGAGTGTTGTGGGTGGTTGCCAGGGCGTTGCTATGCGGTTACTTAGTGTTGTGAGTGGTTGCCAGGGCGTTGCTATGCATTTGTTTAGAGTGTTGTGGGTGGTTGCCAGGGCGTTGCTATGCAGTTGCTCAGAGTGTTGTGGGTGGTTGCCAGGGCGTTGCTATGTGGTTGCTTAGAGTGTTGTGGGTGGTTGCCAAGGCGTTGCTATGCGGTTGCTTAGAGTGTTGTGGGTGGTTGCCAGGGCGTTGCTATGCGGTTACTTAGTGTTGTGAGTGGTTGCCAGGGCGTTGCTATGCATTTGCTTAGAGTGTTGTGGGTTGTTGCCAGGGCGTTGCTATGCGGTTGCTTAGAGTGTTGTGGGTGGTTGCCAGGGCATTGCTATGCGGTTGCTCAGAGTGTTGTGGGTGGTTGCCAGGGCGTTGCTATGCGGTTGCTTAGTGTTATGAGTGGTTGCCAGGGCGTTGCTATGCATTTGCTTAGAGTGTTGTGGGTGGTTGCCAGGGCGTTGCTATGCATTTGCTTAGAGTGTTGTGAGTGGTTGCCAGGGTGTTGTTATGCAGTCGCTCAGTTTTGTGGGTGGTTGCCAGGGTATTGTTATGCAGTTGCTCAGAGTGTTGTGGCTGGTTGCTAGGGTGTTGCTATGCAGTTACTCAGGTTTTCTGAGTGATCTATGGCTTGTTGCTATGTGATTGTAACAGTGTTGTGGATGGTTGCCAGGGTGTTGCTGTGTAGTTGCTCATAGTGTTGTGGTCTAAAGGCCCATTCACACCTAGAACAATAACTATAACTATTAAGATAACATTCTAAAATGTTCTAATGTTCTAGCCACAGCACGACTATAATGATAACGACACAGGAACGATATCATTGGGATCATTTTCAGACCGATTTTTTACAGCTCATGAATGCTGACAGCTAATAAGACTTTATTCAAATTTAAAGGGTTTGTGCATTATAGCAGGCGACACTGCAGAGAAGCAAACAGACATCGCACAGCAAACAGAGTAACGTAACACATATTAATTTAGCGCTAGTTTGGATAACATTGTCTTGCCTCCTTTGTAAGTATTGTTTTTATTCCACTACATTGACTACCTAGAGATCAGATAGTTTACACTAGATTCACTGTTTAGATGCGCTCTAAATGTGCATGCTGAGGACATCTACTGGTTGAAGTTGTGTAAATGCAACAAAAACAGACAGTTATCATTCACTGGTGTGGACGCAAATATAGTTATCGTTGTATTTATAGTTATCGTTATCGTTCTTGGTGTGAACGGGAATGTGGGATTTTCTTTTTCTTTTTCTTTTGGTTTCATTATTAGTAGAGTAATAACACAGAAGTTAAATACCCATATGCTAAACTTACTAATAAGCAACAGTAAAAAGCGAGTAACATTTCACAAGCTCAGTCTTATTATCTCTCGCAGACATGCTAGCCGTTAAACAGTCCTGACACGGCTGTGTTTTGGTTGGCCGGCGCTGGCATCGATGGCGTAACGGATCAACGGTGGGCGCGTAATGGCCAAAAAAAAAAAACCTGCAGTTTTGGGCAGGAATCCAGCGGAGTTCTGGAGCTCTGTGAGAGATAACAGTTTTCATTTGCTGCAGTATTTAATAACACTGAGAATGAAGAGAGCTGCTCGCAATCAGATCCAGATGACGAGCGTACCACACACGCTGACCTGGCAACCGCTCACCGACACATCTGGACGCCTGACAGCCTCCACCTCACCGTCCTCCATAGCACTCATCAGACTATGAAGAAGCATGTTTTACATGTAATGTTTGCCCAAACTCACTCACCAGGGTGTAGTGGTGGTTGCTATGGTGTTCTGGGTGGTTGCTAGGTGGTTTCTATGGTGTTCCGAGTGTTTACACCTGATGTTAAGCAGTTGCTAGGGTATTCTAATGGTTGCTAGGCTGATGCTTGGTGGTTGCTATGGTATTCTGTTGTTACTAGGTATTTTAGGGCGTTCTGAGAGTTTACACCCATTGCTAAGCAGTTGCTAGGGTATTCTGATGGTTGCTAGGCTGTTGCTAGGTGGTTTGTAATGTGTTCAGAGTGTTTACACCCATTGCTAAGCAGTCACTAGGGTATTCTGGATGGTTGCTGGGCTGTTGCTGAGTGATTGCTATGGTATTCTGGGTTGTTACTAGGCTGTTGCTAGGCTAGGGGGATTTAGGATGTTGTAAGTGTTTACACCCAGTTGCTGTGGTATTCTGATGGTTGCTAGGCTGATGTTTGGCTGTTACTATGGTATTCTGTTGTTACTAGATATTTTTTAGAGCGTTCTGAGAATTTACACCCATTGCTAAGCAGTTGCTAGGGTATTCTGATGGTTGCTAGGTTGTTGCAAGGTGGTTTCTAGGGTGAGCTGAGTGTTTACACCTGTTGCTAAGCTGTTGCTAGGGTATTCTGGGTGGTTGCTAGGTTGTTGCTCAGTGGTTGCTGTGGTATTATGGGTAGTTACTAGGTCGTTGCAAGGGTGTTCTAGATGGTTGCTAGGCTTTTGTTAGGCTCGGGGGTTTTAGGGTGTTGTGAGCGTTTACATCTGTTGCTAAGCGGTTGCTGGGGTATCTGATGGTTTCTGGGCTGTTCCTTGATGGTTTCTATGTTATTCTAGATTGTTAGTAGGTGGTTGCTAGGCTGTAGCTAGGTGTTTCCTATGGTATTATGTGTTGTTACTAGGTGGTTGCTATGCTGTTCTAAGTGTTTACACTCATTGCTAAGTAGTTGCTAGACTGCTGATCAGTAGTTGTATGGTATTCTGGGCTGTAACTAAGTGGTTGCTAGGGTGATCTGAATTGGTTGCTAGGCTGTCGCTAGGTGGTTGCTTGAGTGTTTGCACCTGTTGTTAAGTAGTTGCTAGTTTATTCTGATGGTTCCTGGGCTGTTGCTTGGTGATTGATATGGTATTCTGGGTTGTTACTAGGTGGTGACAAGGGTGTTCAAAATGGTTGCTAAGCAGTTGCTAGGTGGTTTTTAGGGTGTTCTGAATGTTTACACCTGTTGTTAAACAGTTGCTAGGGTGTTCTGGATGGTTGCTAGGCTGTTGATCAGTAGTTGCTATGGTATTCTAGGTGGTTGCTAGGCTTCATACATACAGAGGTAAAACTGACATCTGTTTTATCAAATTAAAAATGAAAGTTTGAGAGTTTTGATTGGTCAAGACAAATGAGTGTTACCTGCTAGCGCCAGCAGCAGCTCACCCAGACTCTGCTGGTACAGATCAAGCGTGTCGTAGTCCTCCGCGCCGCTCTCCTCCTGCACACATCACAACTCCATCACCCATCATGCAACACTGCAGCTCACATGACACATATGCAAATGAGCATCATAACAGTTACCCGGGCAACAGCAGCGGATGCCAGTTCCAGGGCAACCAGTAAGCGCGGCTGATCTCTGGACATTTCTGTGAACAATGAAAGATTTGAACATTAGATCAGGAGTTAGATATTAGCTATTAATAATAATGCAGCACTATTACCTATTAATATGTTCCTGGTTGATTTTGCCTCCTCAAAAGTGATCTTGTTGTCCGATCTGACCAGCGCTTTGAGCTCCTCAGCACGAGAAACATACTGATTCACCTGAGAGAAAAATTATGAACTAACTGTATTATTGCTTCTTTATGATTTCAGAGCTCCAGTTCTCAAGGGTTTGGAACGACATGATTGTGAGTAAATGATTTTATTCACCTTCTGTCTCAGTGCTTCCTTCCTCTGTCTGTCTGTCTCATCTGAAAGAGCAGAAACAGAGATGACGAAAGTGAATGGAGACTTGTGTAACAGAGAGACAGAGGCGTTTGTGTCTTACAGTGAATGGCAGGAACGAAGTGTTCGAGTGCACTACAGTAGAGAGATAACGCAGCTGATCGCTCTCCATCCTGGTCCTTCTGGACCGCCTGCAGCACCAGCGCTTTCTACAACACAAATACAGTTTTATTTAGAATGTTTGTCTTATTTTCAGTACAAACATCTAAACTGTCTTAAATCAAGTTACATTTACTTATCAAAAGGAAGTGAGTTTAAGCTTAAAACCAGGAAAAATACCTCCAATGGGGTAAAAAAAAAAACTTTTCTGACCTCACTGACAGATTATTTTTCTAGTTTTATGCTTCATTTGATTTTGATTATTTTTTCAGAAAAGATGACTTTGTATAAATGAGAATAAAACTATAATTAATTCAATTTTGTAATTATTTATAAAAAATGTTATAAAAAATATTTTGTTTGTTTACTTGTTGTTCAGCAAGTTTCTAGCACATTGCTAACATGATTAGCCAGTTACTAGCATGTTGCTAGCATGATTAGCATGTTACTAGCATGTTGTTGTCGTGATTAGCAAGTTCATAGCATGTTGTTAGCATGATTAACAAGTTACTAGCACGTTGCTAGCATGATTAGCCAGTTACTAGCATGTTGCTAGCATGATTAGCATGTTACTAGCATGTCGTTGTCATGATTAGCAAATTCCTAGCATGTTGTTAACATGATTAACAAGTTACTAGCATGTCGCTAGGATGATTAGCATGTTACTAGCATGTTGTTGTCATGATTAACAAGTTCCTAGCATGTTGTTAACACGATTAACAAGTTACTAGCACGTTGCTAGCATGATTAGCCAGTTACTAGCATGTTGCTAGCATGATTAGCATGTTACTAGCATGTTGTTGTCATGATTAACAAATTCCTAGCATGTTGTTAACATGATTAACAAGTTACTAGCATGTTGCTAGCATGATTAGCATGTTACTAGCATGTTGTTGTCATGATTAACAAGTTCCTAGCATGTTGTTAACACGATTAACAAGTTACTAGCACTTTGCTGGCATGATTAGCATGTTACTAGCATGTTGTTGTCATGATTAGCAAGTTTCTAGCATGTTGTTAACATGATTAACAAGTTACTAGCATGTTGCTAGCACGTTGCTAGCATGATTAGCATGTTACTAGTTTGTTGTTAGCATGATTAACAAGTTACTAGCACATTGCTAGCATGTTAATAGCATGATGTTAACATGATTAGCATGTTACTAGCATGTTGCTAGCATCATTAGCATGTTACTAGTTTGTTGATAGCATGTTTCTAGCATAATTAACATATTACTAACATGTTAGCATGATTACCATGTTGCTATCATGTTTTTAGCATCATTAGCATGTTACTAGCATGTAGCTAGCATAATTAGTAAGTTACTGGAATGTTGCTAGCATGATTAGCATGTTCCTAGCATTTTGCTGGCATGATTAGCATGTTACTAGTTTGGTGTTATCATGATTAACAAGTTAGTAGCATGTTGTTAGCATTATTAACAAGTTACTAGCACATTAGCATGTTAATAGCATGATTAGCATGTTATTAGTTTGTTGACAGCATGTTTCTAGCATGATTAACATATTACTAACATGTTAGCATGATTAACAAGTTACTAGCATGTTGTTAGCATGATTAGCAATTTACTAGCATGTTGCTAGTATGATTAGCAAGTAACTAACATGTTGCTAGCATGTTCAGCATGTTGCTAGCATGTTTTTAACATGGTTAACGAATTAGTATCATGTTGCTAGCATGATTAACAAGTAACTAGCGTGTGCTAGTGTGTTTCTAGCATTAAATAGCATGTTATTATCATGTTGTTACCATGATTAGCATGTTAATAGCATGTTTCTAACATGATTAGCAAGTCACTAGCATGTTGCTACTATGTTGTTAGCATGATTAAAATGTTTAAACCAGCTAAAAACAAGTTGATTCAGTAAAAAACAACTAAAACCAACCTAGGCTGGTTGTCTAGTCTTAGCTGGTTTAACCTTGGCTGGTCTTTCAGCAGGTCTCCCAGCTTGACCAGCTAAAAAGTGGCCAAAACCACTTCAAAACCAGCCTAGGAGACCAGCCAAAGCAGCCATTCAGCTTAGGCTGGTTTTATCTGTTTTTTTCAGTAGGGAGTTGTTAAGCTTTGCTATAGCAATAAACAGCTCAGATGCACCATAGGTCTCTTTCTATAAAAGAGATACTGACTAAGTTTTGGCTCAGAGAAGCAGCAGCATATATAGCAGATCAGTAAACTGACTTTCTCAGGCCAACTTAATAAATATAACTGAATCAGATCAAGAGCTTATGAATCAGAATCTAATTGAATGGCAGCAAACATCTGCAAAATAAACAAACAGGCCCATGTGATGTAACTCGAGTGTTTGTGGAGCAGCATCTGTGTGACACATTTGCTGAAGTTTGGTCTGACACAAGAGTCGAGCGGCAGCGGTTTTGCCACTTCAGGACTAAAATAAACATGTGAGAGTGTTAGTGTGAGTTCATCTGCGCTGACTCTATCGCACTCACTGCCTTCCCGAGGCTCTCGGCGCTGGGCATGTGCTCCAGATCTACGAAGGGATGCAGGAAAAACTCGTCAAACGTGATGCGGCTGGCAGGATCTCTCTCCAGCAGACGCAGCAGCAGATCACGACAGTCACGAGAAACTCGCGCTCCGGGCGGCAGCTAAACACAGAGAGCAGATCACAGGAATGACTGATACAAGTGCGCCATCTAGTGGTGTACAAGAGTTACGCTAACTCAATGGTGTGGGAGAAATTTGTCATTCCATCACTTGCTCACCAATGGATCCTCTGCAGTGAATGGGTGCCGTCAGAATGAGAGTCCAAACAGCTGATAAAAAACATCACAGTAATCCACAAGTAATCCACACCACTCCAGTCCATCAGTTCACATCTTGAGAAGACAAAAGCTGAAACAAATCCATCATTAAGATGTTTTTAACTAAAATACGAGTCCATAAAGCATAATAACACTTCCTCTATTGAAAAAGTGGTCTGGTCTAAATCAGGAGAGAAATCTGCACAGACCACGCACTGTTTACAAGCCAAAACAGCTCTAACATTTAACACTTTTGTCTTCTCAAGATGTTAACTGATGGACTGGAGTGGTGTGGATTACTTGTGAATTATTGTGATGTTTTTATCAGCTGTTTGGACTCTTATTCTGACGGCACCCATTCAAATCTATTGGTGAGACAGTGATGGAATGACACATTTCTACAAATCTGATGAACAAACAAACTCATTGTAATCTTGTATCACTAATGATCTGAAAAGATGAAATTTAATAGCAAAAGAAATGTGTCATTCTATCACTTGCTCACCAATGGATGTGAATGGGTGCCGTCAGAATGAGAGTCCAAACATCTGATAAAAACATCACAATAATCCACACCACTCCAGTCCATCAGTTAACATCTTCAGAAGACAAAATTGTTAAAGTATAAAGTTGTTTTGGCATGTAAAAGGTGCTTGATCTGTGCAGATTTCTCTCCTGACTCAGGATGAAGCGTTATTATGGATTATGGATTCTTAATGACGGATTTGTCTCAGCTTTTGTCTTCTAAAGATGTCAACTGATGGACTGGAGTGGTGTGGATTACTTGTGGATTATTGTGATGTTTTTATCAGCTGTTTGGACTCTCATTCTGACGGCACCCATTCACTGCAGAGGATCCATTGGTGAGACAGAGTTGGAATGACACATTTCTACAAATCTGATGAAGAAACAAACTCAAATACATCTCAGGTGGCCTGATGGGTGAGCACATTTTTATTTTTGAGTGAACTATTCCTTTAAAAAAGTCACTAGTCAGTGAGTCAGAGGTTAATTCTCACCTCGATGGGTTTCTCACTGCGGATCTTCTCTTCTAGTTCAGTGAATGAGCGAGAGGCAAAGGGAGCTCGTCCAAATAAAGCTTCTGCCCTCAGAAAACACACATACAGCCAGGCAAAAATTTGCAATAATATATATTTAATGTTTTTGAAACAAGTCTCTTCTGCTCAACAAGGCTGCATTTATTTGATCAAAAATACAGTAAAAAAGTAAAATATTATTTTAATGTAAAACAGCTGTTTTCTATGTGAATATGTGTTAAAATGTAATTTATTTCTGTGATCAAAGCTGAATTTTCCTTCAGAAATCATTCTAATATGCTGATTTGCTGCTCAACAAACATTTCTGATTATAAGCAATATTGAAATAGGAGGAATACATTCATGGAGGGTTTGGAAATAAATGATGACTGAATTGAGTTATTCCTTTAAATCTAGAGTTATTTGCGTGTCTTACCGTATAAAATGACCCCGACGGACCAGAGATCCACTCGGGCGTCATAATGCCGTCTGCACACCATCTCAGGAGCCATGTAGAGCGGAGATCCTCTGAGAGCCTGCTGCTCGTCCCACGGGCTCATGTACTGCGCAAAACCAAAATCTACAGACACAACAGGTTATTCATTTTATTATGAGATGATGAGAAGTAAAAAAAAAAAAATCACAGTACACGTGTTCAAATGACGTCAGACATGTCAACAAAACACCCCTGTGAGTCTCTAGAAAACAAATGTGACCCTGGAGCACAAAACCAGTCTTAAGCAGCACAAATATATTTGTAACAATGGTTCGAAATTATTGATTTTTCTTTTATGCCAAAAATCATTAGGATATTAAGTAAAGATCATGATAAATGTTCTACCGTTAATATATCAAAACTCAATTTTGATTAGTAATATGCATTGCTAAGAACTTCATTTGGACAAATTTAAAGGGATTTTCTCAATATTTAGATTTTTTGCACCCTCAGATTCCAGATTTTCAAATAGTTGTATCTCAGACAAATATTGTCCTGACAAACCATACATCAATGGAAAGTTCATTTATTCAGATGATGTATAAACCTCAATTTTAAAAAATTGACCTTTAAGACTGGTTTTGTGGTCCAGGGTCACAAATCGTGTGTTTTGGAGTGAAGTTTCACCTGCGAGCTTTAGCACGTTTCCACTCAGCAGAATGTTCTGTGGTTTGAGGTCCAGATGAGAGATGTTCCTCTCATGGAGAAACTGAAGAGCACATGCTAAAACACACACAAGGTACATGTTTTCTCATCTGAATCAGTCATTTAATCAATGTAGTTCATGCGCTGTGTGTTTAAGGTGTGTGTGTGTGTGTGTTTTGTACCGATCTGCTGTAGGCATCGACGAGCGACTCTCTCCGGAAGAATCCGGCGACTGCGGATAAAACGGGACAAATCTCCTCCTGAACACCATTCCAGAATCAGATAGATGTTCTCGCTGTCCCACTGACAGACAGACAGATGAGGATTTGGCATTAAGTTGTAATAATGTAGAATGGGGTAAAATGAGCCACCCTCCTTCATTTCTTTCTCTTGTCCAAAAATGAAACAAAATCATTCATTTTTAATTTTGTCATTTTTATCTGAATAACATTTAAAAGATTTATTCAGTCAAAACAGTCTTGAGGTTAACTGATCTGATAGTCTAGGAAAATAGTGATCTATGACATTAAGTATTATGTTGAATATATGTTGAAGTTTTGTTAATGAGGGGTTTGTGGACACATTAGTGTTTTTAGACTTAAAAACTAACGTAACAGTTCGTTGTTTTATTATGTATATATATATATATATATACACACTACCGTTCAAAAGTTTGGGGTCAGTAAGACTTGTAATAGTCTTTAAAGAAGTCTCTTATGCTCATCAAGGCTGCACTTATTTGATTAAAAATATAGAAAAAAAACAGTAATATTGCAAAATGTTTTTACAATATAAAATAATGTTTTTTATTTTAACATACTTTAAAATAGAATTTATTCCTGTGATGAAAAGCTGAATTTTTATCAGCTGTTACTCCAGTCTTAAGTGTCACATGATCCTTCAGAAATCATTCTAATATGCAGATTTATTATTAGAATGATCAGTGTTGGATAATATCAACAGTTGTGCTGCCAAATATTTTTTGGAACCTGTGATTTTTTTTTTTTTTTTCAGGATTCTTTCATGAATAACAAGTTTAAAAAGTACAGTGTTTATTCAAAATATAAATATTTTATAACAATGTAAATTATTTATTATTAACTTTTAATAAACTTTTAATTATTAACTTAATACATCCTTGGTGAATAAAAGTATTAATTTCTTAAAAAAAAAAAAAAAAAAAAGAAACAATAAAAATGTACTGACCCCAAACTTTTGAACGGTAGTGTATATATATATATTTTTTTTAATAATAAGAAATTAGTCCCTTGGGGTAAAATGGGCCAGCAGAATTGTCATGTTATTACTGTTATTATATTTAAATGTAATACTTATAGTAATTAATGGTGTTATTCAGACATATCTGCTTTAATTAAAACCTATAGGTTGACAAAATAATTGTATCTTTTAGATTCTGCTTTGTCTGTCATTGGTTGTTCAATTATTCAACTAAATTGACAAAAATAAAATTTTAAACAGAATAGCTGATTTAGTATTTGACATCAATAACACTTTAATAAAATCTGTAAATATTAATAAAAATTACATTAATTTATATAGTCTGTAAAAGTTTATCAAGGTGACTTCTTACCCCACTTTTGACATTTTATGCTATTTATTTATTTATTTTATATTTTTGTTTGAAGTAAAACAAAAAAATATATATAAATATTCATATGCATGTATATAAGCCATATAATAATTTTACCTTTCAGATTCTGCTTTGTACATCATTGGTTCAATTATTTCACGAAATTGTCACAATTTTAGATAGAACAGATGCTTTAGTATTTTACATCAATAACACTTTAAAAATATATTAATGTTTATAAGAATTATATCAAAAGTCATTCATGCGTTCCGTAAAAGTTTATCCAGCAGGCTTCTTACACCTCTTTTAATATTTCACATTTTGTACTATACATTTGCCTCTTATAATATCATATTGGCTGATGCATCATCATCCTGCACATAATAAACTAAATATGTCATAATTTAAAGTAAATGCACAGGAAGGCATCTTCCCCTTTTCTTCCCCTTTAATGTAAGATAATGCACACATTATTGAATAATGGGAATCTTGTATTTGTTCCTGCACCTGGAAGTCTTTGAGCTGCACTATGTGAGGATGCCGGACCGTTTTCAGGATCTCAATCTCTGTCAGCAGATTCTCCATTGAGGCTTTGTTGAGGCTTTTCTTACTGACCACCTTCACGGCCACCGCCTCCCTACTGTCAGTCTGAAACCAATCAAATGATCAATCAAAACATCTATACAGTCAAACAATCAATCAAAGAAGAGCAAATATCTCATAAACCGTCAGTTAAAACAAGAAAGTACTACACTGACAAGAAAGTAGTAATAATCTCACTGAAGCATGTCAGATTTGTCTAATAACAGGCTATTGGTGAATAATCAGAGATCAATAATCACCTTTCTGAAAGCTTTATAAACTGTCGCATAAGTGCCGCTTCCGAGTTTCTCGGTGAGAATAAAGTCTTTGAGCTTCGGCGGAGCGAAACCCGCTGCCATCCCGAACCGAATCGAACTGACATCAATCAATCAATCAATCAATAATCAATGACATTTACAGCATAATGACAAGCAGCGCGCTTTCTTCTGCCCTGATCAGTCACTCAAGCGTACGATTCCACCGCGGACTGCTGACTTTATGAATGATAATCGTATATTATTTAATACATGATCAGAAGATCTTATACATTTCATAGACGAAGCGCTGCGCTCTGTTTACTTCCGCGCGTGACGTCATCGCCGCTGTCACGCACCGGAATTTAGAACGTGCGCGCGTGCGTACAGCAACCGATTTCAAATGCGTCCATTGAAGCTTTTTATTTACACAGAAAATGATTTAATAAGCAAGTCATCAGTGTTGGGAAGGTTGCTTTGGAAATGTAACAGGTTACAGATTACAAGTTACTTGATTTAAAATGTAATAAGTAGTGTAACTTTTCAATTACTTTATTAAAGTAACGTAACATTACTTTTAATCACTTTTTGATTACTTTTTTCAACTGTTAATGATTTTGAAACATTTAAACCAGGCAGAGTGAACCTTACAGCAGCGCTCAACACTGATTACTGTCAGACCTTCACAATCCTTTATCACTTGAATTAAGATTATAATAAGTAAGGGATATCTAACAAATTTTTACTTCCAAATACGGTAAAGGAAACACGTTTTAAGATATTGCACAGGTACTATCCTTGTAACTCTTTTATTAACAAGTTTAGAAAAGATGTCTCACCTAAATGTTCATTTTGTAATTTAGAAAATGAAACACTTACACACTTATTTTGTAATTGTAAATACTCTGAAGATTTTTGGAAGCAGGTATCTAGGTTGGTTTTTGATATATTTTATAAAATAATTAAAATAGATGAATCTATGATCTTTTTTTTTGAATTGCAATACTGGATCAGAGGTAGTAGATAACACTTTAAAGGTGTTAATACTTCTTGGGAAGTTCCTCATATACATAAAACAAAAATAATGTCTATTACTCCCTCTTTTAATTTTTTTTGTAAAGACCTTAATATATTTTATGACTCATTGATTTCAGGTACTAGAAACAAGAAATGTATAAAACGTCTCTAATATTAAAAAATGTTGTTTGTAAAATTGAATTTTTTACCCTCCATGATGCAGACTTGTTTTATGTGTCCCCCACTTTTACTTCTGTTTATTTTATGTTTGATATTAAGTATCTTTGTATTTTTGTTCTTGAAAGAGAAATAAAAAAATAAAAATAAAAAAAAGTAAGGGATAATATACATCTTTATTTTGCGATAACAACTGGCTGCATGTACATTATCCCACTTATTACACAGCTGCTTGATAGATTATTTAGATGTTTTGTGGCAAAATTATTAGACATGAAACACTGATCTGAGCTGAAATATTTGAACACAAAGCTTCCATGAAGAAATCAGTTGCTAACAGTTCAAACTAGACATTTTAGGGATACAGTGCAGTCAGTTTTCTTACACAACACTTCACTACATAAATAATTAAGTAGTAGTACTAGTTTGTTAGTTATCTTATAATCCATTACAGTGTACAAAAAAAAATAATAATAATAAAAAATGGCAGCAGCTGCTTTGTATGAAACAACAGAGCAAGTCCACAATACCAGGATGACAAAATTAAGAAATTGTCCACATAATATTGAATTAAGGTTCAATACTTTATTAACTAACCAAACGCAAAGCTTCCGCCAAAAAAATTATTAAGCATATAGCACTGACTTAAGTTGCCCTGAATGAGTCTGAGCTGTGTAATCATTTAATTTAAAGCACACTGCAAATTCAGATTTTTTTTTACTTATATTTTTGGGCTTTTTATGCCTTTTATTGTGATAGGACAGTAGAGAGACGACAGGAAAGAACTTGGAGGAGAGAGGGGAGCGGGATCAGCAAAGGACCTCGAGACGGGAATCGAACTCGGGTCACTGTGAACGCAATTGCGCTATATAACAGTCATAACAAAATCATAACATAAATAACATCATAACAACGAAATAGTTTAATAGCTGTGATACTGGGTTTGAAATCAAATGTTTGCATAGTTATGACAGAAAACACTAGCATCCAACAATGCCTTGGAAAAACAATCTTAAAAAATAAAGTTTATGCATAAAACCCAAATAGGAAATAAAAAAGTTATCGAATAAGCATGTGTCCGATTCTGTGTCCTAAACTCCTGAAACACTG
The DNA here is from genome assembly GCF_022985175.1 of Labeo rohita. Taxonomy (NCBI): domain Eukaryota; kingdom Metazoa; phylum Chordata; class Actinopteri; order Cypriniformes; family Cyprinidae; genus Labeo; species Labeo rohita. The sequence continues at coordinate 239,021 of NC_066886.1, read as the reverse complement.
GTGTCTCATTTTAGAGCAGTCAGTGCAATTTATGAAAGAAGTCTATTAAATCTGTAAGTGGGTGTGTGAAAAAATTCAGATGTGACCCCCTTTGTAATCGCTGGCATTTTTCAAAAGTAACTGTAATTTAATTACATATTTTTTCTCAGTAACTGTAACTAATTACAATTACATTTATTTTGTAATTAAATTACGTAATTCCGTTACATGTAACTAGTTACTCCTCAACACTGCAAGTCATACACATATACAGAAAATAAAAATAATTACTGCAGCTTATGAGCTGTAAACGAATGTTTGTATATGACTAACTAGTGGTGAGTGTGAATAAATGCTCTGTATTATTTTGTTCACAGGAGAGAAATGGCTGTAAATGACTCTGGAGTGTATTTTTGTTCTCGTGTCAGGCTGTTATAAATAGCGTCATGTGACAGCTGGTCTCTAGGTGGCGCTGCGAAACGCAGCAGTTTATATTAATAGAACAGAACGAGTAGAATGGAAAGCAGCATCGATGCTAGAGCATCGAAATGGGCGGGGCGTGGCCTCTGATTGGTCAGATACATATTCTTTGATTTTTATTCTTCTCTAAATTGTGGGTTCAAGCTTTTATAAAGCACAAGTGCTGCACAATCAAACATGCAACTAAATTAAACAAACACAAATGTTCAAATAATGGCATGCGCCTCAATGGATATTAGTCTGTCTGGGCCACCGAGCGCCCCCTGCTGGACTGATCGGTTCATGTCTCCCACTGAACTCTTATTTCCGGTCACTTTCTGCGGTTCTCGGTTCGGATCCCGTCAGCTGTGAGACTAAAGATGGCGGAGCGCATGGCTTCACGTTTGTCCGCTCAGGAGGAGCAGATCGAGGCGTTGAGTCGTGAGATCCGCCTCCTGCAGGACGGACTGACCGGCGGATTCGATTTCAGCACCCTGGCCAGCGGCCCGAACCTGGACGCGCTGCGCGCCGAGAACGAGAAGCTCCAGTACCGGCTGCTGCACCTCCGCCGGAGCCTCCGAGCCGAGCAGGAGCTGGAGGAGAACAAGCAGACACAGAAGCAGAGGACAAACAAACCTGAAGAGAAGCAGAGGACGAACACACAGAAGAACCAGAACAAACACGAAGAACAAAAGGAGAAGAGCCGTGCAAAGGTGCATCTATCTATCTATCTATCTATCTATCCTTCTGAGTAAAAGGGAATATGAACATACTATTTCTGTTACATTAAGTCAACAAAAGCCATCGAAAATAACACAAACACAAAAACAACAACACATTTGTTTGCTTTGTTGTCTTAAAAGGCTTTGCTAAATGCTTAAATGTGACCCTGAATCACAAAACCAGTCATAAGTATACATTTTTTTGAAATTGAGGTTTATACCTCATCTGAAAGCTGAATAAATAAGCTATGGTTTGTTAGGATAGGACAATATTTGGCTAAAAAATGGGGAAAAAAAATCTAAATATTGATAACATCGCATTTAAGTTTTTCAAATGAAGTTCTTAGCCATGCATATTACTAATCAAAAAGGTAGTTTTGATATATTTATGGTAGGAAATTTACAAAACATCTTCATTGAAGATGATCTGCAGTTAATATCCTAATGATTTTTGTCATGAAAAGAAAAATTGACAATTTTGACCCATACAATGTATTTTTGGATATTGCAACAAATATACCCGTGATACTTAAGACTGGTTTTGTGGTCCAGGGTCACAAATGTATATGTTGAAGTTTTGTTGTATGAGCTTAAATTAATGTCATTCTGCCGAACTCGAACAAAGAGATAAGCATGAATGTGCAGGTTTGTTTTTTGCATGATATTTGAATGTGTTTGTTTTTGCATGTTTCAGCAGAATGCTGCTCCGCCTCGATCCAGTGCATCAGATGTTCAGGAGAAAAACAAGAAGAAGGAGAAAGTAAAGGCAGAGGTGCACACACACACACACACACACACACACACACACACACGTTGTGTTTCCATGTTTTATGGGGACATTCCATAGGCGTAATGGTTTTTATACTGTACAAACCCTATTTTCTATCGCCCTACACCTAAACCTAGCCCTCACAGGAGACTGTGCACACTTTTACTTTCTCAAAAAAACTCATTCTGCATGATTTATATATAAATATTATTTATATATATTTATATAAGCCTGTTTCCTCATGGGGACCTCACAAATGTCCCCACAAGGTCAAAATTTACTGGTATTACTATCCTTGTGGGGACATTTGGTCCCCATAACATGATAAATACCAGGTGCACACACACACACACACACACACACACACACACACACACATGTGGTCAGTGTGATTGCTGTGTTGTTGCATCAGCATCAATCATGTGGCGTTTAACAGCTCAGCTGCTCTCAGAGCTCATAATTAGACTGAATACTGACCACATCACCTCTCTCTCTGGATCTCTCCTTCTCATGCACCGGAGCAGCTGAATGCGTGGCCGGAGTTCGTCTCTGACCGTCTGCACCTGTATGAGCGTTTGAAGAAGGAGAGTGATGCTCTTCTGGCGGAGCGGGCGGCCAGCGGTCACTCCATTAACGTCCAGCTGCCTGACGGACAGACGGTGACGGCCACAGCCTGGGTCAGCAGCCCGTATCAGCTGGCCTGTGCTATCAGGTGAGCCACGGCTGGACGCTAAAACTCATGTTACATATGAAAGAAACTCAAATCTGACACAAGATGATGCATTTGAGAAGTTCTGTTGACTTCCATTTGGTTTTTTGTTAGTTACAGACACTTTCCACAAATGTGACGCTGGACCACAAAACCAGTCGTAAGGGTCAATTTATGGAAATTGAGATTTAAATGTCATCTGAAAGCTAAATAAATGAACTTTCCATTAATGTATGGTTTGTTAGGACAATGTTTGGCCGAGATGCAACTATTTGAAAATCTGCAAAAAAATCTATGTCTGTATTTTGATATTAGTTTGTCATATTTTGAGTTAGTTGTTTTTGTATTTTCTGTTTTCATTATAATTTTAGTTAAAGTTAATTTTGTTGTGTTTCTGACATTTTTAGGTTTAGGTTGTTTTGATTTATTTTTATTTCAGTTTCAGTTTTAGTCATTTTAGTACATCATGATAAATAAATGTTGCGTTGGAAACTAGCTGAAATAAAATAAGTTTAATTAAAATAAGTTTAGTTTATTTTTTAAAATGTATTAGATTTTATTTTTATGGTTTATATGTATATATTTATATGAATATATAATTTTTAGTAAGTAAAAATATATATTTTTTTATTTATAATTATTTATTATTATATATATATATACACTACCGTTCAAAAGTTTGGGGTCAGTACATTTTTATTGTTTCTTTTTTTTTTTTTTTTAAGAAATTAATACTTTTATTCACCAAGGATGTATTAAGTTAATAATTAAAAGTTTATTAAAAGTTAATAAATAATTTAAATAAAATATTTATTTTTGAATAAACATCTTTTTAAACTTGTTATTTACATTTACAACTGTTGATATTATCCAACATTGATCATTCTAATAATAAATCTGCATATTAGAATGATTTCTGAAGGATCATGTGACACTTAAGACTGGAGTAACAGCTGATAAAAATTCAGCTTTTCATCACAGGAATAAATTCTATTTTAAAGTATGTTAAAATAAAAAACATTATTTTATACTGTAAAAACATTTAGCAATATTACTGTTTTTTTTCTATATTTTTAATCAAATAAATGCAGCCTTGATGAGCATAAGAGACTTTTTTAAAGACTATTACAAGTCTTACTGACCCCAAACTTTTGAACGGTAGTGTATATATATATATATATATATATTTTATAACAAATAAAAAATATTCATATTTAGTTTGACCTCCTGAGGTGAACAAATGACAAACATTTTTTAAAGGTTAAACACTTTTTTTTTTTGCTTTTTCATTTACATTTGTTTCAGTTTTAGTTTTATTTAACTATAATTTTATTATTTTTAATATCAGCTCTATCTAATTTTTCTGGTATTTTCATATCAGTACTTTGCAAATTACATTTGGAAAGTTTTTTTAAGTTTTTTTTTGTTTTTTTTTTGTTTATTTTATTCAAAGAAAAAAATATATTATTTTTAAAAATAGATCTATCACCTTTTTTAACATATATAGCTATACATTTATATCTATATATAGATCTTTCTTTGCAAGTTTAGTAGTTTCATGTTACATTTGGCATGTTTTACATTTACTTTTATTGAAAGTGACACACATTGGATTCATCATGAGTTCATTCCACTGGAATCGAGCCCATGACCTTGATGCTTTTTCACGCTGTAATGTTTTGCAGCTCAAGTCCTGCTGTATTTTGTGGAAAGTTCTTACATCTGTTTTGTTTTTGTTTTTTTATTTTGTTGGATTTAAAGCCTTACAAATATGACTTCTGGCTGTGTTAATGATGTTGTTGTTGTTGTGTTTGTGTGTGTGCAGTCAATCTCTTGCAGACAGCTGTGTGATTGCGCGTGTGAATGGAGAGCTGTGGGATCTGGACCGTCCGCTGGAGACCGACTGCAGTCTGGAGCTGCTGCGCTTCGACCACGAAGACGCACAGGCCGTCAGTTACTCACCACACTTCCATACTTGACTCCTGAACATTTACCTGAGTATATATGAACAGATGTTGTTATGTGTCTCAGGTTTACTGGCACTCCAGCGCTCATGTCCTCGGCGAGGCCATGGAGCGCTTCTACGGCGGATGTCTGTGCTACGGGCCGCCCATCGAAAACGGCTTCTACTACGACATGTTCCTGGACGGACAGAAGTGAGTGGAGGTGTTTGACGTCCGTCTGGTGTGATCAGAGCTGCTGTAGCTCAGCGTGTCTGCTGTTTGTTCACAGAGGAGTGTCCAGCACTGAGTTTGGAGATCTGGAGAACATCTGCAAGAGCATCATGAAGGACAAACAGCCCTTTGAGAGACTGGAGATCAGTAAGGACACGCTGCTAGAGATGTTTAAGGTGAGGAAATCTCAGTTTGCTTTAATAGATACTTTATCACAGCAACAAAAAGGGGCATTTATAGCAACCTAAAGTCTTCACTACTAATAAAAATTGGGTTTAAATTGAAGAAATTATTACAGGAATATATCGCTATCTAGTATACCACTTTAGTTCTTTTGTAAGTAATAATAATAAGGGTAATACAGTTTTATTAAAACATTATTTTTTATTTTATTAAACATTATTTTTAAGAAATTTCGCACAATACCACAAATGTTCATCCATGTTTTAATTTAAAGAGTAAAATGATTTTTCAAAATTGTTAATAAAACAAAGATTACTGGACTATGGTTTACAAGAAAATGCTGTTTCAGTCTTTATACGTAAAAAAACAAAAAACAAATTTCAATTCAATGCTTTACTTGCTGCTTTTTGTTTCTGTTTTTTTTTTTTTTTTTTTTTTTTTTTTGTAATTAATTGTGCAATTCACTAGCAGTTTCTGAGTAAAAATTGTTTCAACACCAGTTGTTTTTCATTGTAAATCTATGTTGTGTTTGCTTAAAAGTAAAAGGAATTGTTACTTTTTCAGTTTATTGCTGTTTTGATAATAATTTTGTATTAAGTCATAAAACACAGGATCTAATTTTAATAAATTATTAAAAATATTATTTTAAAAATGATAAAGTTTAAAAAATTAATTAAAGATGCTTGTAGTTATTAAGATTTAATTGGCTCATTCATTTTATTTTATTTTTTTAAGTTTTTATTTGTGTCATGTTATTGTTTAAAATAACATGTATAAATACAATTGTGGTATTTATGCAGTACCATGGTGTATATCAGAATACCATGGTATTTTCATCTGATACAAATCAGATTAAGACGTTTTTTATTTGCTGTTCTTTTTCTAGTACAACCAATTCAAATGTCGTATCCTAAACGAGAAGGTTTCCACTCCCACCACCACCGTTTACAGGTAACAGGACGTTTTGTTTCTCTGTACGGCTGCTGTAAAACACCTTTCCATCTTGAGTACATCTCTTTCTGTCATAGGTGCGGCCCATTGATCGATCTGTGCCGTGGGCCGCATGTACGACACACCGGCAAAATCAAAGCGCTCAAGATCTATAAGGTACTCAGAGACCTGTAGATCTGTAGTTTTAGTTTCTTATAGCTTTTTATGTGATATCACTAGAAAGTTGGTAGTGATTAATGTAAAATAAATGCAAGTATAGATGCTTTAGAGCTGCAGTTCTGCAGGGATGTGGCTTTATAGAGCGATATTGTGTTGTTTAGAATTCATCCACATACTGGGAAGGCCGTTCAGATATGGAGACGCTCCAGCGGATCTACGGGATCTCTTTTCCTGATAGCAAAATGCTGAAGGAATGGGAACGTTTCCAGGAAGAAGCTAAGAACAGAGACCACCGCAAGATCGGCAAGGTGCGTGAGAGTCAGAGCTGCAATAAATGATTTAGTTGAAGTCATTCTGAGGTTACTTTAAGTCAGTGCATTTCATAATTTGACTTTTTTAAGATTTATTAGTGTTTCATTTTATTGTTTTGTTTTTGAATTATTTACTGTAATTTTGACATTGTTATGATTTCAATTTATTATGTGTTTTATTTTTATTAATTAATTAATTTTTATTTTGATAGTTTTATTGCTAAAAAATATTTAATTTGATAATTTTATGATTTAAGTATTAGTGTTTTGTTTTGATTGCTTTATTTTTCAGTTAATTATTTTAATTTGACATTTGTATGACTTAACTGTTAGTGATTTATAAAAAACTTTTTAATTGACAATTTTTTTTAACTCTTAACAGACCTAAAAAACAGACTTTTTGAACTTTGAATTGGAAATTATATAGTTTAGTCATTGTGACATGTATCATGCAAAGGAAAGCACTGCTTATACTGCGTTCAGAAAATGCAAAAATGTAGTTAATTTTTCTATATTGTTAATTTCAAAATGGGCTGTTCGCATTTTTTTTCACCTTAAAAGGCTTTTCTTAATTTTTTATGTGATGTGTGTCACTTAATGATGGTGAATGAATGTGTTTCTTGACTCCTGTGACGATGGGTTGGTGTCCGTCTTGTTCTGTTCAGCTGAAAGCTCTTAATTACACAAAACTACTGGGTTTTGCTTTTTATCCCTCATTACTCAAGTTCTCTTACCTCATTAAAATTCTCTATACTGCATATAACAGCTGTGCCATATGGTATATAGTGGATTATCTTGTGCTTTTTTTTTTTTTTTTTTTTTTTTTACTGTGGTTGTTTTAAATTGGAGGCAGTTTGTCCAATCAGACGTGTTTCATCACCTCCCGTTAAGTGACGCATATCACTTCCTCCTCATGTGTGACTGAAGGAGCTTGTTAAGATCTCGCTCTCTCATGGTGTGATTTGCAGGATCAAGAACTTTTCTTCTTCCATGATCTGAGTCCAGGAAGCTGCTTCTTTCTGCCGCGAGGCGCTTATATCTACAACACGCTGACCGAGTTCATCAGGGTACGTCAGTCTACAAGCGCAGAATAAAGCATATTGTAATGCTGAACCGACAGCGCTGTTCATAGTGTGTGTGTGTGTGTGTGTGTGTGTGTGTGCGCAGGAGGAGTACAACAGACGTGGCTTCCAGGAGGTGGCATCTCCTAATATTTATAACAGCAAACTCTGGGAGACGTCGGGTCACTGGCAGCACTACAGTGAAAACATGTTCTCCTTCCCTGTGGAGCAGGACGTCTTTGCTCTGAAGCCCATGAACTGCCCTGGACACTGGTAAACCAGATCTCTGGATAATTTCTAATCTCTAAAGGCAACATAATACAGGTGAACAGGGTAAAATGTTAACTAATAGATCTAATTACAGGGAGGATTTTGGATAAGAAAATACTAATTTAATACATTTTCACCATGTTTTTAAGAGTAAAACATTGTATAAATCAGTGTGAATGATATATGAACAAACCCCTTAGTAAAACCCTTCAGAATATAGAGAGGAATAAAACTCTAAGTTTTGGTGTGTGTACATGCTGCTGAAGTGGAGAAACAAACTTTTAAAGTTAGAAATTGCAATTAAAAATCTACAAATGCAAGTACATAAACTGTGATCATAAACCAAGTGAATGACATATGAACAAACCCCTCAGTAAAAACCTTCAGAATATAGAGAGGAATAAAACTGTAAGTTTTGGTGTGTGTAGTTGCTGCTGAAGTGGAGAAACAAACTTTTAAAGGTAAGAATTGAAATTAAAGACTTACAGACGCAAATAGATAACGTACAATAATAAAACCAGGCGGATGATATATGAACAAACCCATCAGTAAAATCCTTTAGAATATAGAGAGCAATACAACTGTAAGTTTTGGTGTGTGTAAGTGCTCCTGAAGTGGAGAAACAAACTTATAAAAATAGAAATTGTAATTAAAAATCTACAGATGCAAGTACATAAACTGCGATCATAAACCAAGTGAATGACATATGAACAAACCCCTCAGAAAAACCTTCAGAATATAGAGAGGAATAAAACTGTAAGTTTTGGTGTGTGTAAGTGCTGCTGAATTGGAGAAACAAACTTTTAAAAGTAAGAATTATAATTAATAACGTAGAGGCGCAAATAGATAATGTGCAATAATAAAACCAGACAAATGATATATGAGCAAACCCATCAGTAAAATCCTTCAGAAAATAGGGAGGAATAAACCTGTAAATTTTGTTGTGTGTAAGTGCTGCAGAAGGGAAAGAAACTGATTTTGAGAAATTCCATTTAAATATATGTGTTGTAAATTAAATATACAGATGCAGATAAAGTGCAATAATAAAACCATACAAATTATATATGAACAAATCCTTCTGTGAAAACCTTCAGAATATAGAGAGGAATAAAGTTCTAAGTTTTGGTGTGCGTTAGGCCTGCTGAAGTAAAGAAACAAACTTTTAAAGGTAAGAATTACAATTAAAAACGTACAGATGCAAATGCATAAAGTGCAATAATAAAACCAGGCAAATGACATATAAACAAACCCCTTAGTAAAAACCTTTAGAATATAGGGAGGAATAAATCTCTAAGTTTTGGTGTTTTTAAGTGCTGCTGAAGTGGAGAAACAAACTCACTGCCTTTAAAGTTTTGGATTTTCAACATGTTTTTAGGAATAAAATCTTGTATAAATTGTCGTGAATGACATATGAACAAACCCTTCAGTAAAAACCTTTAGAATATAGAGAGGAATAAAACTGTAAGTTTTGGTGTATGTAAGTGCTTCTGTAGTGGAGAAAAAACTTTTAAAGACATGCATTGCAATTAAAAATCTACAGGCGCAAATAGATGCAATTGAATTGTGCATTGCATTGTTTTCTTTTCACTAGCCTGAATGAAGACGTAATATGGAAACAAAATAGAACAAAATCTCCAAATTGACCATTGCTTAAATAAACAGTGGTTATTTATTGAAAAATATTAAAATATGTTGAAAATAAATGTATTGGATATTATTTAGCACATTATTCAGCAGTGTTTTTTAGTATCATTACTAACATTCTCTCTCTGCTGATATAATATTCTTGTTTTAAATCTAGCATTATCTGCTTGTTTCCATCATTCATCTCACCTCGTCTTTCTCCTTTGTCTCTCAGTCTGATGTTTGGTCATCGGCCACGCTCTTGGCGTGAACTTCCTCTCAGACTGGCCGATTTCGGTGTTTTGCATCGCAACGAGCTCTCAGGAACGCTAACAGGCCTCACGAGAGTCCGGCGCTTCCAGCAGGACGACGCTCATATATTCTGCACTATGGATCAGGTGCGGCGAGACTTCAGTGTCTTTGACATACTAGAATATTTTGAATTAGTTTTATTTATATATTCACTTTTTCATTTAAGTTTTAGTAAAAGTTTAAAGTAATATTGTGTGCTTTTGTCATTTGTATTAGATTGTCATTTTGTTTTAAATGTCTATGTAGTTTTTATTCATTTTCTTTTCAGTTTTAATTTTAGTTGTTTTAGCACATGAATTTTCATCTAAATGAAATGAATAAAAAAACCTTAATCTACTCTGCCGTCAATTCCAAAATGACCTGTAATGTCTTAAATCGAGTGCTCAACAGCTGATTAAGATATTTACAGAGGCAGAACGTAATTTTTCACTTATTGTGTTTCAGATCGGGTCTGAGATGAAAGGCTGTCTGGATTTCTTGCGCTGCGTCTACGATGTCTTCGGCTTCTCCTTCCAGCTGCATCTCTCCACACGTCCAGAGAAGTTTCTGGGTGATATTGAAGTGTGGAATCAGGCCGAAAAGGTTCCAGAATACCATTTTCTCACTGAATTTGATATTTGAGATGTTTTTGTGCAGTATTAACTGACTTTTTATGTCTTAGCAACTAGAGAACAGCTTGAATGAGTTCGGAGAGCCGTGGAAACTCAATCCAGGAGACGGGGCTTTTTATGGACCAAAGGTCAGAAATCCTTGAGACCAATGTTCTTTCCATAAATCAAAAGTCATTTTTGTTAACTGAAATAAAGCTGAAATTATATATCACCACAGTTTCACACATTTGGCTGTTTTGTTTTTTAAGTAATATAATCATCTCTGGACTCATGTGTTGTAGATCGACATTAAAATTAAAGATGCCATCGGCCGTTATCACCAATGTGCCACGATTCAGCTGGATTTCCAGCTGCCCATCCGCTTCAATCTGACATATGTGGGGTGAGTAGAGCTCAGACTCTCTGAACATTTACACAACTGTGGAAACAGATCTTTAACCATCTGATCCGCTGCAGGAAAGACGGCGATGACAAGGGCCGACCGGTGATCATTCACCGCGCCATTCTGGGCTCCGTAGAGAGAATGATCGCCATCCTCACCGAGAACTATGCTGGGAAATGGTGAGAAGCAGAAATCATTTCCATTATTCTTAACTAAAACTAAGAAATCAGCTTGGGTAATTGAAATGAAATAAAGTTGAGAAAATAACTAAATACTATAGTAGTTTTTACAGTTCTCCTTCAAATTGTTAAGAGGCGTTCAGAATTTTTGTAATTAATTAAATAATGTTGATCACAATGGTGATTAATACTATTTTTATATAGTGATCTTTGAGTGGTTCAGATCGGGTGCTGTCATATGGGACTTTTATTTATTTGTGTTAAGGAAATAATCAAGAGTTACAGTACATCTGATTAAAACAGTCAGTTAAGAGTAAAGATTAATTCAAAAATACATTATTAAACACCATAACATATTCTTTAAAAGACAAAAAATGATTGTCTTTTCCCTAAATCTAATTCGAGATCCATGTTATTTGGGGATGGAGTAAGTTGAAGTACTACAATTACTAAAACTAACACTGAGATAAAAAGACTCAATTGACTTATTTTAAAAAAAGCAAAAACTAATAAATATGACAAAAGGACACAAAACAAAAACTTCAAAATTAGTGCTGTGCAACGATTAATCACGATTATTTGCATCCAAAATAAAAGTTTGTTTACCTAATATATGTGTGTGTGCTGTGTATATTTATTATGTATATATAAATCACACATGCATAGATGTTTTAAAGAAAAATATGTTATGTATATATATTAATTATATTTATATATAATATGAATTATATCAATAAAATTATATACATGTAAATATTTTCAAAATATATACTGTATGTGTGTGTATTTATATATACGTAATAAATAAAAACAGTACACACACATATATTATGTAAACAAAAACTTTTATTTTGGATGCGATTAATCAGGATTAATCATTGCGCAGCACTATTTAAAATTAAAATGAAGATACATAAATCAAAACTCATTCAAAATATTAATAAATAAAACAATAATATATAAATAACACTAAAATAGTCTGGGGTTTTTTTTTAGCTAAAATGATTTTTTTATATAATAGTCTCTCTTAACCTTTAATCACTGCTACATTAAACACTACTTTTGTTGTTGTATCATTAAGACTCCTATATGTTAATGTCTTAAGTCTTATGTCTTAATCTCTTTGCTTATGTAATAAGATGTAGTTGACACTTCCTTCAGTGACAAAACTGCGTTTAGCAGCATTACAGCCGGATCTTTCCAATGCTGCGTCACATATCCAATGAACGTCAGAAAAGTGGAAAAATTGTACAGTGAATTCTTGTAATCTCAGAAAACCAGGTCAAATCTGCCGTCACATGTTGGTGTCTTTCTGCTGTGTTTGGTCAGGCCTCTGTGGTTGTCTCCACGTCAGGTGATGCTGGTTCCTGTGAACCCGTCTCTTGAAGAATACGCCAAACAGGTACAACGCCTGCTCTGAGATCAGTTACTGAATAACAGAGGATGTAGAGATGCTCATTTAAGCTCAATCCATAATCAAGATCTGTTTGGTTGTGAAACTTGTTAGGCTGTATAATAATACAGTGAGTAGACAAATTCTGGTTTCATGTTTCAAAACATGCTGCCTGTTGGGTTTTCAAAGTCTAATTGAAGCTTAAAACGATGTTCCTGCTGTTATTGTGAACAATCCATCAGTGCATGTTAATACAAACACAAAGCAACTGTGTTCATAATCGCTGAAAATAATGTGCAATTAATTTCTGGTGAGCAAATGAGCAGGGTTTTAGATGAGTCACCCCTTTATTTCTGTAGTGCTTTATACAGCACAGACTGTTTCAAAAGCAGTTTCCCAGAAACAATTAATGATGCAAACCAGTGTAATCACAGTATGAGTGATTTGAAAAACTGAATTTCAGTTTTAGTTTTAGTATCCTTCTTCAAATTGTTTAATAGTTTTTGTTTTTATGTAATATATATACTATTTATTTATTTTTATTTTTGTCATTTTAGCTTTGGTTTTAATGATTAATCCTGAAGCACATTCGCTGGAAACCAAAATGTTTTAATAGCTGTAGAGGATTTTAAAGCTGTTCTTGCAATGCAAACTTTATCAAATGTGACTCTGGTCCAAAAAACAGACATAAGGGTCAGTTTTTTTGAAATTGAGATTTAAACATCATCTGAAAGTTGAATAAATAATCTATTTAAATAACTATTTGAAAATGGTGCAAAAAAAATCAAGATATTAAGAAAATCACCTTTAAAACTGTCCAAATGAAGTTGCATATTCAAAAAATTAATCAAAAATTAAGATTTCATAGATTTACAGTAGGAAACATGATCTTTACTTAATATCCTAATGATTTTTGGCACAAAAGAAAGTGAGGGGAAGTAAAATAGCATGGTTTTTCAATATGTTTGGCTGACTGTATTTTATTATGACAATAAACAGGCTGCGCTGTCGTGTTAGTAATGCTTAACTGCAGCACGATCACTTGATTTTTTTCTCCTTATAAAAGTGGGAACAAATTACAATACTACTTTTGTGGCCATGTAAGACTAAGACATTATTCAGAACAATTTTAAATATTTCTTTTTATTGTGTACTTTCACAATAACAACAAAGCATTGTGCTTTTGTAAAATAAAGAAAAAAAAGGATGCCACTTTTTCTCAAGAGTGCATCTCAAAAATGAAACAAAATTCTGCATATAGGTTACTTAGTTTTTTTTATTTTTTTATTATTATTTAGAAAAAACATATTTTGCATGTGGACCATGAAACCAATCATAAGGGTAAATCTTTTGAAATTGAGATTTATGCATCATCTGAAAGCTGAATAAACACACTTTCCATTGATGTGGATTAGAACTATTTAAAAATCTGGAATCTGAGGGTGCAAAAAAATCTAAATATTGAGAAAATCACCTTTAAATTTGTCCAAATGAAGTTCTTAGCAATGCATATTACTAATCAAAAATTAAATTTTGATATATTTATGGTAGGAAATTTACAAAATGTCTTCATAGAAAAACATGATCTTTACTTAATATCCTAATGATTTTTGGCATAAAAAGAAAAATCAATCATTTTGACCCATGCCATGTATTGTTGCCTGTTCCTACAAGTATATTTGTGCAACTTGGTTTTGTAGTCCAGAGTCACATATGAGACAAATTCAGATTGTGCAGGTAAAGCAGCTCTAGGAGCACAAGAGTGTCATTACTGAGCTGAAGTTGATTGATGTTTTGTTCTCATCTGATAGTGTCAGTGTGCGATCAGTGATATTGATGTTCCAGGTCTGTAAGCGTTTTGTTGAAGCTGGATTTATGGCCGATGCTGATTTGGACTCCGGTTGCCTTCTGAACAAGAAGATTCGTAACGCGCAGCTGGCGCAGTACAACTTCATCCTGGGTAAGACGAGCGCGTCTGTGAGCGAGTCTGACGCTCTTCTCCGAATGCACGCACTCATATGTGTTTGTTTGGCAGTGGTGGGCGAGAAGGAGCGCGCCGCTAACAGCGTGAACGTGAGAACCAGAGACAATAAGGTGCACGGAGAGCTGAGCGTGGAGGAGGTGATGGAGAGACTGACGCTCCTCAGACAGTCCCGCTGCCGCAGCGCCGAGGAAGACTTCTGAGACGAGACGTCAATGATGTAAAGGAGAAATACTGAAGGATAAAGGGAAGCTGTGAGAGATGTCAGATGATGGGAATAGAGGATGTTTTGTGAATGTGAAGGGTTTTGTTAGTTGGATGTTAAATGACGGATTGGTGTCGAAGTGTCTTGTGTTCAAGTTACGAAGGTTTGCAATAAAGACTTGAAGAATCACCATTATGTTTATCGTTTTGCTCTTTGAAAGCTTGTCTTTATCAAATATTTATATTTTAAATAAAAATATAAATATCTAAACTAATTCAAAATATTAATAAATAATGTAAAGGTATATAAATAATACTAAAATTTCTTTATATCATTTTTTTATTAACATTTATAATTGTCTTTTAACCTTTCATCACAGTGCTTGTTTTGAAAGATGTCTCTTCCGCGCACTAAAGCTGCATTTATTTGATCAAAAATACAGGAAAAATGTGAAATATTATTGCAATTTAAAATAACTCTTTTCTATGTGAATATCTGTTAAAATGTAATTTATTTCTGTGATCAAAGCTGAATTTTTAGCATCATTACTCCAGTCTTCAGTGTCACGTGATCCTTCAGAAATCATTCTAATATACTGATTTGCTGCTTAGGAAACATTTCTGATTATTATTTTATTGTTAAAAATTTAATGAATATAAATGAATATATAATTAATATAATATTCACATAATTAATATATAATAATGACATATAACAATATAATATATTATATATATTAATATATAATATATATATAACATAATATAATGACATATAATATAATTACTATGATAATTATATAATTAATATTCATTATTAATATTTATATAATTTATATAATACAATATAAATAATTAATATTACTTTTTTTTATTAAAAGGGGAAAATAACTTAAATACTAAACAAAGGGAATGTATCTAATAAAATGAATGAAGCAAAGTTTAGTTCTCAGTTTTACAAAATTCACATAATTTTTGGAGCTAGGTGGATAAATATTATCCAGTAACTTAAAATATACTTTCTGTCAGAAATGCAATGTTTTCCATCCGCTTTTCCAGTTAATACTACCTAAAACATTGTTTACATCTAGGGCATGTGAAAAATCTATTATGTTGCAATTGCTTCATATGTTTATTATTACATTTTTATCTAGAGATCAAACTGATTTCAGTGAAAGTTCGGGCATACTATTTTTTTCTTTCATTGAACTAAAGTTGGGCTTTGCGGGACTTTTATTTTGAACTATCAGCCGTTGGGACGTTTGCGTAAGCGGAAGTCGGAAGTTGAGTCCATCGGCAGCGGCGGCGGTGTTCGGGATGCCAGCGAACGGACTGAAATGGGTTTTTGAGCGCGGACGGAACATCATGAGCTCGTATATGATGCTGGTTCTGCTGCTGCTCGACATTTACTCCAAATGTGTGATCGGTAAGAGCGCAAACTCTACATGCTAAAGCGCTACACGCTAATGCGCTCTCTGGGTTTGGACTGTGTTGGGTGTTAGCATGGACGTACTGTGTTTTTACTACAGTAAATGATCGATATCACGATCTTATTTGAGTTACACGCGTATCGTGTAAATACTAGGGTATATACGTGTGGTAACTTACCACCACATACCATGGTATCTGTGTGTAGTACTGTAGTGTCATGGTTCAGCTACAGTGTTTTATTGTCAGACTGACTGTTGTTTACATCTCTGTCAGTCTGTTTTTATTAATGTATGGATACCGTCACTGATAAACAGGCATGAGATCAGCTACAATAACAATAAATAATAAATATAAAAAAACAGTTTTAACTAATTCGACATGACTACACAATCATAATAATAATTTTGTTTTTATTATTCTAAATATTAAATATTATACATTTAATATTATTATAAATTAACCATTCAAATGAATATATTGCTGTTGTAATAATAGTATTGTAAAATAAAAATGAGTATTTAACGATAACAATTATGATTATGCAAAATAATATTCTTGTTTCATTATCATTTCAATTATAGAAATTAAGCAAATTAATAAATATATAACACTAGTTCTGTGCAACGATTAATCACATCCAAAATAAAAGTTTTTGTTTACATAATATATGTGTGAGTACTGTGTATATTTATTATGTATATATAAATACACACACATGCATGGATATATTTAAGAAAAATATGTTATGTTTATAATTA
The DNA here is from genome assembly GCF_022985175.1 of Labeo rohita. Taxonomy (NCBI): domain Eukaryota; kingdom Metazoa; phylum Chordata; class Actinopteri; order Cypriniformes; family Cyprinidae; genus Labeo; species Labeo rohita. The sequence goes on along the minus strand of NC_066886.1, from coordinate 222,400 downwards.
AAAAATATTTTTATATAATATTAATTATATCAATAAAAATATATGCATGTAAATACAAGTAAATATTTTCAAAATATATACTGTATGTGTGTGTATTTATATATACATAATAAAAACAGTGCACACATATATTATGTAAACAAAAACTTGTTTTGGATGTGATTAATACTATTAAAATACTATTGTACTGTAAAACTTAAAAAAAGATTATTTAATGATTATTATTATTTAGAGTAATACCTTGTTTCAGTTTTATTTAAATTCTAAAAATGAAGCTTATCAATAGAAATATATGAATATTGCAGTAATAATACTATTGTACTCTAAATTAAAAAAAATAGTATTTAATAACAATAATTAGCATTTTTATTATTCAAAATGGTATTTTTTGCATTATTATTTAAATTACAGAAATTAAGCAAATCAGGAAAAATATATAATACTATTTTAAAATACTATTGAATTATACTGAATTAGAGGAGGAGAAACTACTGTAAAATAAAAAAAGTAGTATTTAATAATAATTAGCATTTTTATTATTCAAAATAATATTTTTGTTTCATTATTATTTAAATTACAGAAATTAAGCAAATCGATAAAAATATGAATATTGCAATAATAATACTATTGCACTGTAAAATTAAAAATGAATATTTAATAATAATAATTAGCATTTTTATTATTCAAAATAATATTTTGCATTGCGTTATTATTAAAATTATAGAAATTAAGCAAATCGATAAAAATATGTATTACTATTGCAAATTGCATACCACTACTGTAAAACAAAAAAAACATTTATTAATAACAATAATAATAATAATTATTATTATTATTATTCAAAATAGTATTTTTGTTTCATTATTATTTAAATTGTAAAAATGAAGCAAATCAATAAAAAATATAAATATTGCAATAATACTACTAAAGTACTGTAAAATTAAAAATGAATATTTAATAATAATAATTACCATTATTATTTAAATGAATGTTTTTGTTGCATTATTATTTACATTATAGAAATTAAGCAAATTAATAAAAATATATATTACTATTTCAAAATACTATTGAATTATACTGAATTAGAGCAGGAGAAACAGGTTTTCCATCTTTTTTTTGTGTGTGTTTAACTGATCACATGTAACTCCTCCAGTCAGTCAGATGATGTGCAGTGTCTCTCTCTCTCTCTCTCTCTCTCTCTCTCTCTCAGCGTATCTGAGTTCTCCTCATGTGGGTCAGGAGCCGCCGTACGTGGCTCAGCAGAGCCCGGTGATGACCAGCCCGGTGGCCCTGACCGCATCCTCCGGTGAGTCAGTGAGACTCCGGCACTGTCCAGAGGGTTAGGAGATTCATGTGGAGCGTCCAGCATAAACCTCTGCTCTCTGTGTGTTTGTGTGTGTGTGTTCAGCCTCTCCAGTGGTGACGGATAACTACCTGTCCAAGTGTCCCAGCGGCGGCCTGTGCTCCAAACTCCCGGCCGAGTGCATCATCTGCGCCTATCACCACAACTGCAGCTACGGCCGGCCGGCCAACTTCACCTGCAGAGCCAGAGCGGGCGTTCACTGCGTGGTGAGATTTCAGTCCGAACGCTCACAATAGTGCTTTGACGTGGGCTGGAAAATGACAGCGTGTCGAGTTTGACATGTTAATTCCTCCGCGTGCGTTCGTAGAGTGCAGTGTGCTGCAGATGTGTTCCCATTCACTAGTTTTCTTCCATCATTAATCTCACGTTGTAATTTAACCCACTGAAATGATTGTGGAACTTCATTTTTGGAAAATTCGTTCAAAATGGTCCTCATACACAATTACATATTAATTAATAAATAATTTACATATTAACCAAAAAGGGTGCGGGCTGAAAGCTGAGCTTTTTTTTTTTTATCTACCCTTTTTTATAACAAGCATCACTTTCACAACTAAGATAAAGACCTTTATGCATAACTGAAAATGACACCTTTTCATAAATGTATTGTCATTTTAGAATCATTGTGATACTTTTATAGTTTTTGTTAATATTATGAATTATATTTATATGAATTAGTTTTATATTTTCTGCTTTCATGTTCATTTTATTTAAAGTTTTAGTAATTTTGTCATTTTTAGTTTATATTAATCTAGTTTATATTAATTTTTATTTACGTTTTAATTCGTTATATTAGTACATAAAGGTAAACTAAATGAAAATGAGAAATGGTTGCTTGTCAGTTAGCTTAAAATAAGTTTTAGATTTTTTTTAAATTTATTTCAGTTAACATTTATTTCAAGTAATGATTTTTTTTTATGGTTTTAGTTTTAGTTAAAAATAATAATATTGAATTGCACTAAATATTCAACATTAAAATTATTCATTTTGATTTATACATTTGTATGCATATTTTAGAATTTTTATTCATTTTGTTGTTTTTAAATACTTATGTAGTTTATTTCAGTTTTAGTTATTTTAGTACATTAAGTAAATATATATTTAATTTTATTTAATTTAAAATTTAAGTTCAATTTTTTTGTTTTATTGTATATAATAACCCTAACTATAATAACCCTAAACTATATTAAGCAGTCAATATTCAGATTATTTATTTTGAGTTACTTATGTATTTATTGGCTTATTTTTACATTTGCAAAGTACTTGGCCCTAATTTATTTCCCAAAGTTTCTACTGTCTCTCTCTCATTTCAAACAGCCTCTGAATGCATTTGAGAAATGGATTATGTGCTTTATACTTTATCTGTGCAATTTTGAATCAACCAGATCATTTTAAAGCATTTGATTTGAATAAGAGCTCAGATGCTTGATGCATTAGTCAAAAAAATCCTGCTTCCTTTCTCTTGTTGTGTATGTGTTTCAGAACGAGTTGAATCAGCCGCAGCAGAACTTCACTCTGACGCTGGACTGCCGCTTCTGTTGGCAGCTGGATCCGTCGCAGTATCGCTGCTCAAACTCCACCAGCTGCATGACGGTGTCGTGTCCGCGCAAACGCTACAACGCCACCTGTGAGGCTCTGGAGCACGTGCACTGCCTCGGTACGTGTGTGTAGCACCACCAGGGTGCCAAATGCATGAATGCAAATAAATGCTTTATAAGCAATTACATCACATTTACAGTATTTCACCCAACATCAGAAGCCTTCAACATCAACAAGTCTGTCAAACGTTTACATACACCTTGCAGAATCTGCAAAATGTTACGTATTTTACAAAATAAGAGGGATCCTACAAAATGTATGTTATATTTTATTTAGTACTGACCTGAATAAGAGATTTCACTTAAAAGATGTTTACTTATTGTCCACAACAGAAAATAATAGTTAAATTTTCACACTGAGGACAACTGAGGGACTCATATGCAACTATTACAGAAGGTTCAAACACTCACTGATGCTCCAGAAGAAAAAAAAAAACAACACACATTAATAGCCGGGGGGTGAAAACTTTTGAAAAGAATGAAGATGTGTGCATTTTTCTTATTTTCCTAAATATCTTTTTTTTCTCCATTTAGTACTGCCTTTCAGAAGCTACAGATGATACTTGCATGTTTCCCAGAAAACAAAATAAGTTAAATTTAGCCTGATTTTCAAATTCCAAAAGTTTTCACCCCCGGCTCTTAATACATGATTTTTCCTCCTGGAGCATCAGTGAGTGTTTGAACCTTAGCTGAACCTGAGTCCCTCAGTGTGAAAACACAGATCTCAAAATCATACAGTCATTGTTGAAAAGGGTTCAAATACACAAAAATGCTGTTTAACTGTTCAGGACAAACAAGGGACTCATGAACAACTATCACTAAACAAAAAAACAAATGTGAAATATCTTATTCAGGCCAGTACTAAATAAAAAATACCATGCGTTTTGCATTAACACTCTTATTTTGGTAAAGTAATTATGTAATTTTGCAGATTCTGCAAGGTGTGTGTAAACGTTTGACCTCAACTGTATGTTGTTCCAAACCTGTCTGGGTTTCTTTCTTCTGCTGAATACAAAAAACGATATTTAGAAGAATGTTGGTAACCAAACAGTTGCTAGAAGCCATTGACTTCCATTATATTTGTTTCCCTTCAATAGAAGTCAATGATTTCTGGCAGAAGACAGAAGCTCATACAGGTTTACAGTGATGTGATGATCACAGAATAGTGTTTTCCTTCATCTGTGTTTCTGTTCACAGGTAAGCGAGTGTTTCAGAAGCGTCTGTTCTGTAACTGGACGGGAGGATATAAGTGGTCCACAGCTCTGGCCCTCAGGTGATTCACTTCACACTCGTTTGAATCATAACTATGACAGTAGCTATTATGATAGCTATGGCCATAACTGTAACAATGACAATAATGATAACTAAAATGGCAAATATAGCTGTGACAATCACTGTATTTTCATCCACACTAGCAGACGATAACATTCTGTTTATTATAAACACACTGCAGTTTGCTGAAGCTCATTAAAGTTGACATACAGAAAAATATTGTAGAAGTCAATGGCTGTTGTATGAAGGTGAGGTTTGATTCTCAGAGGTGGAGACAGGTGTTGTCGTGTTTGAGTCTCAGGGTTGTTAACCGGACGCTGTCAGACGTCGTATTGTTCAGTGACGTGTTGTGGTGTGTCCGCAGCATCACTCTGGGCGGTTTCGGTGCGGATCGCTTCTATCTGGGCCAGTGGAGGGAAGGTCTGGGGAAGCTGTTCAGCTTCGGCGGTCTGGGCATCTGGACGCTGATCGACGTGCTGCTGATCGGGGTGGGGTACGTGGGGCCGGCCGACGGCTCTCTGTACATCTGAGGGTTCGGGATGGCGTGACCGCGACTCCTCCGTCCCAGATTTCCGAGCCGTTTCGCACGTGTCGCGTCCAAACTCCCACTGCGGCAGATTCCCATCTGCTCCCGATGCGTGTTCATGCCTTCAGCAGCACGTCCGACAGACGCCATCAGATAGAGGAAGACCGTGATGAAGACGCTTAACGGTTTGGAGTCTAAAACGTGTACAATATGTATTTAAAGTCATCTGTGTGTGTGTAATATTACTGCTGTATGTATATATGTGTGTGTATATATGAGAGTGATTCGCTGTTTCTCACTGCTGATTTCTGATTAAAACAATGTCAGGTTGATGATGATGATGATGATGAAGCTCACCTGTGTTTGCCTTTATGACTTTATCTACCAATATTCCTCAGATTCAGCAAGACAAGACACTACAGCTGAAAATCTGAAGATTGGATAAATCCAGAATTCTTGTTTTTTTTTTTGATGTAATAAAGGTTTTTACAGAAGGTTTTTTTTTTGTATCACTCCATAAATCAGAAAATAATGAAAGCTTGTTCCACCACGGGATAAAAAATATTAAGTGGGTAATTTTAACTTTTTATCTCAATTCTGAGGTTTTTTAGATATAAAATCAGAATTGTGAAATATAAACTATTGGAATTATGTTTTTTTTTTTCCCACAAGTGTGAGTTTATATCTCACAATTCTGAGGAAAAAAAAGTCAGAATTGCTGAAACTTTTTATTTCGCAATTCTGCCTTTTTTCTCAAAAGTCAAAATTGTGAGATATAAAGTTGTAATTTTGAGAACATACCAGTTTTTTTTCTCCAGTTTTTTTTCTTGCGAATGTGAATATGTTTTGCAATTGTGACTTCTTTTTCTCGCAGTGAGTTTATATCTCACAGATCTGAGGACAAAAGTCAGAATTGCAACTTTTATCTTACAATTCTGACGTTATATATTCTGATGCAATTCTAAGATATTTGTGAGATGCAAAATCAGAATTGTGAAATATAAACTGTTGCAATTATCTTTTTTATTATTCATTCAGAAACAAAACAAATTCTGAAACACAAATATTTATATAATTCTATGGAAGCCTGCTGAATAAAAAAATAAAGGTAATTGCAACTTTTTGATCTCGTAATTTTGACTTTATAATATGCAATTTTATATTATGCCAAAATTGTGAGATATAAACTCAAATCTGAGAACATACCAGTCTGTTTTTCCCCCACTTTTTTCCCACAATTGTGAGTTTATATCACGCAATTCTGAGAAAAAAAAGTCAGAACTGTGGGATAAAAAGTTGCACGAACATTTTTTATTTATTTATTTTTTTCGGTGGCAGAAAGTTTACATCTCACAATTCTGGCGTTTTTTCTCAGAATTCTGAGTTTGCATCTTGCAAGTCTGTGTTTATTTCTTTTTTGTGAGAATTGCAAGAAAAGTCTGAATTGTGAGATCAAAAGCTTCAATTACCCTTATTTTTTATTCTATGGAAGAGAAACAAGCTGGCGTAGAAAATACTGTAAACAGAGGAATGAACACATTTTCACCATGTTTTTAGGAGTAAAATGTATAAATCTGAAATATGAACAAAATATAGAAAATAGAGAGGAATACAATTGTAAAGTGCATTGTTTGTAAGAGAAAAAAACTCTTTAAAGATACGGACTGGAATTGAAATCTTCAGACACAAATAGATAAAGTGCAATAAAATCAACACTTAAATATGTCTGTTGGATGTTTTGTTTTCTGTATGAATGAAGACATGATATGGAAGGAAGATAGACCTCAAAACTGAGCAGTTCATGAAAAAAACACACTGGTTTCACCGTAAATAGTTAAATAATCTCTCAGAACTAGTTGTTTCTGATTGGTGGATGGTGTGTTGTTCCAGACAGGTGATTTCCTGCATTTAACACATTTGGCAGGTGATGCAGGTTCATGTGTTCTTTAGGAATCGACCCTTGACACAGATGTTTTAGTTTTTGTGTGGTGGTCCTGATCATCCTGCAGGCTGATTGCTTTAATCAATGAATGTAGTTGAGTATCTGAGCCAGAGTTTACCTGCGGCCCTCATCAAACACACCTGAAGCAGCTGACCAGCGGACAGAATCTCTGGGAATTACAGGTAAGTGTCTCTGATGAAATCTCTGTGATCTTCTGGTCTGAAGATGTGTTTTGGTTCCTCTGGGATTTTTTTCCGTCTGTTTTCTGGTCCAGCGGGTTAAAATGGTGCGTCTGGTCACTGAGTAAAGCGCTTAGATGTTTCAGCACTAGTACTGGTGATGGAAGAGTTAAACAGCTCTAAATATTTGTAGAATGTGATCTCTCCTGCAGAAACATCTTCCGTAATCAGTCAGAACAGGATGTTCTGAGATCCTTCAGGCTCTTTCATCGTGTTCCAGCCTGAACAAACACACAGTCTCTCTGTCACAGTGAATGAATGTAAGTGCTCGTTTCTTCTCTTCATATTTTCACACACAACTGTTTTTAGTACATCCTGACCTCCAAATGCAGCTTCTGTTCCCACTTTTAAAGCACAAAAACTGCCTCTGAAACTACATACTACATACTGCGTAGTGTATACTGTACACTCCTAACTGCTTTTAAATAACAGTGCAGTATTTTAGATGTCATGAGTCACAAGTGCTTAAAAGAGATCATTCACCCAAAATTGTTCAGTGTGTCATTAGTGTCTTTTTGTTGTTGTTCATGTAATGAAAGTCAGTGTGGTCAAGTGTCGTTTGCTTCCTAACATTCTTTAAAATATCCTTGTGTTCCACAAAATAATGAAAATCAGTTTTGAACATGAACAGGAATAAAAGACAGAATGATCATTTTACAGTCATAAAAATTATTTCAAATTTTTAATCCAGTTCTACATAAGAATCAGTGTGATTTATATAAACGGTTTTTAGAAATATTTAGATTGTTTTTTTTTTTTTATTAAAGTTTCAGTAATTTTGTTGTGTTTTGTTTTTATCTTAAGTGTCTATATATTCTTTTAATTTATTTTTATTAAAATGAGAAATGTTGCCTTGGCAGCTAGTTGAAATAAAATAAGAATTCAAGGTTTTTTATTATAATTATTTTATTCCAGTTAATGCATATTTTATTTCAAGTAATGACATTTTTAGTTTTAGTTAAAAAAAAAAAAAGTTAACATTTTTTTTTACAAATAAAATACATTTCAATAACTGAAATAAAAAAAAAAAACGTATACTTACTTTAAATGTAATGTTTTATAATTTAATAAAAACTAAGTATACAGATATTAAAAATAAGAATTCAAAATTATATTAATTGAGATTTTGTTTTAGTTTTTATTCATATTTGTATTTTTTAAATTAAAGTTTCAGTAATTTTGTTGTTTTGGTTTTATCTTTAGTGTCTACATAGTTTTAATTTTTTTAATACGTTTTTATTAAAATGAGAAATGTTGCCTTGGCAACTAGCTGAAATAAAATAAGTTTAAGATTTTTTTTTTTAATTTTATTCTAGTTAATGCATATTTCATTTCAAGTAATTCATATTTTTATAGTTTTAGTTTTAGTTAACTATAATAAACCTGCTAAGAAGAAAGTATGGACCAGAGTTAACTAAAATGAAAACTGAAACGAATTTTTTTTTTTAACTATAAAAACAAATGATGTTGTGTAATTTGATTTAAAAAAAAAAAAACGAAACAAAAATAAGAAAATTCAACATGAGTATCTGAATGATAGTAAAATAATTCTGCACTCAGAGGAGGACTGAGGACTTTCTGCACGTGTCATGTCAAGCACATTGCATTGTGGGACGCACTGTGCTGCATATTTTGGCAAGTGCAGCAGGACCATTTGCATACTATGCACTCTGTGTTCTGCAGAGACAGGAGTGTGTGAACAGTGGAAGTTTTTATAGCATTCATGAGAGCAGAAGAACACTGTACTCTCTGTATTACGTTTGTCCTGATCAGCAGATTTTTGGGATAAACAGTGTCTTTCCTCTGTTTACACGTCTCTGCCTCGCAGAAGTGAGAGCAGCAGTTTTGCATGAAGGTCTGTGGTAATGCTGTGTTGTGTGGTTTGTGTTTGGCAGTGATGGCAGCTCTATCTTCAGCTACGCTCGCGCACTCCTCCTCATCTGCACCCACATGCTGACGCTCCTGCTTTGGCGGTCGCTGCAGATCAGCATGCGTCCGTTTCTCACCAGAGCTGCACTTCCTGGACGACTTCACAGTGCAGACGACTCCCGTCTCTGTTACTACCGAGGGGACGAGGTGATGACTTTTCTCCACAGATTTGAAGTCATTGCAAACACCCTGTGAAATATATTGACAGATCTGGACGTCGTCCAGAAAAATGTGCTTGATGTCTTCCTTCCTGAAGGGATGGTTTGGTTTTATGAGCTGCAGTTTCAACATTTGCTTTTGAAGTGTTGCAAGTCTTACATCATCTTAATGAACAGAACACTCACAGTGTTTCTGCGCTATTTAGTATGTGTACTGTATGCACTGCTTCTGTTTGATGACTCACTACATTTGCCAAAATGTGCAGTATACACAAGCACACATTCGCTGCACTGCATACTGTATCCCACAATGCAATGCACTCAACTTGACCTTCCATTTACAGTGTGACGGATGAAACAGAAGTGCTTCATTATTTGAACAGGCTGCCAAATGTTACATTTGTACACAAGCAAAACATGCAATAACTCAATTCTAAAACAACTGGGTGTCACTCGCTGAATTAAATGTAAGATGAGGTCATGCGACAGCACTATATCATTCTACCGTCTGACATTTCTCTCTAATTAAAACAGAAGGCAGTATATACAGCAGCAGGTATAAATACAGTTCTACCAAACATGACCCCATCTATTGTACATATGGTGCTGGCTAGTAATCTGGATTACATTATCAGAATTAGAGTATTACATTTTGAACTCATATTACAGTTACATTTTTATGGATTATATGTTATTTACACAGTGGCAGTAATGTGTTCATTACCTAAATCTTTATTTTTCTCTCTAAAAATGTTATTTTCTAAAAATCGGTGTGTCGTACCAGTGAGCTTGTACTGTATTCACAAGTTAATAAATTTGCAATGGTTCTGAATTTGAGGCAAAAGCTTAATAATTTTGCCGGTTACTAAATATAGCTGTGAAACACAATATCCAGTGATCTTCAGTAACCGTTTGAAGTTTGACAAAAAATATTTCAAACCTGGAAAATTTTGGCCATGTAATGCCATTGCTGTTTTCACGCTTATTAATGTTTGTTCATATAATTCCCAAACATTTTTTGTCAGCCAAACTCTTACAATAAAATGAAAGAAAATAGAAGTTGTTAATATTTTAATTAATTTAACAACATATTTGTTTACAGTTTTCTGTTGACAATTATTGGTCATGTTGACGTGCATGTAAACAGATAAAATATTTATAATTTTAGTTTACATTTTTATTTTCACATTTTTATGATTTTAATTAATTACTAGCTTTTTATCAAATCACAGACCCACTGCGGTTTTTACATTAAGTCCAGTTTGGGAAACCCTGGTGCGATGTAATGTTTAATGCATTTTATGTTGATATATATATATATTTGCCTTTTTTAATCAATATGGTTTAATGCTGAGTTTAAAAGTAATCTAAAAAAGTAGTCCGATTACATTACCAAAAATGAGTAACCTAGATTACATTACTAATCACATTTCGTGTAATCTGTAACGGACTGATTACATATGTTATTGATCTTATTGTGAATGATTCATTTAGGTATGCTTTTTTTGACGTTGTAATCAGGGTTGCCAGGTTTTCACAACAAAACCCACCCAATTGCTACTCAAAACTAGCCTAATTGTGTTTTGGTGGGGGTCCCCTGGTAAAAATTGCATTCTAATGGGTAAATACTTGTTTTTTGCAGGATTCTCCTGGTAAAGTTAAAATTTCAGGGGTCGTTATTGGGGTCGTTTAAACCCGCGGACATGAAAAACAACCTGTGGCAGCAGTGTTTATGTAGCCCATTTACACGGGAAAACTGCAGACTTGGCAACACTGCTTGTAATGTTTAATCATATTCATTTCTGAGAGCCACGCCCTCATCTCAACATCCAATCAACAACCGACTTTTTTTCATCCTGATAATTCATTATACTCTGATACACGTCACAATATAGCAAAGAAGATCTATTGCTACTTGTGTTGCATCATTGCGTTTTTCTTTTATTATGATAGTACATTTACATTTATTCATTTAGCAGATGCTTTTATCCAAAGCGACTTACAAGTGGGGAATATGTCAATCGATTTGTCCTAAAGAGGCAAAACGATTTAGGAAGTGCTCATAGTACCATAAAGCAGACATTGTTCAGATAAGTACAAGCTAGAAAGGAAAAAAAGAGTAGAATAAAGTTTTTTTTTGTCTTTTTTTTTTTTTTTTTTCAAAGTCAAATAGTTTGGAAAGAGATGAGTTTTCAGCAGTTGCTTAAAAGTTGTTAGAGAGTTGGCATTCTGGATACCGATCATAGCTGTACAGGAAGTGGGAGAGAGAGGGGGCGGTATCGAGAAAGGTGTTTGTATCGGGATTCGAACTCGGGACGCTCGTATGTCGTCGCGCTGCCCACAAGGCTATCGGCACAGACTTCATTATGACGTTAAGCGTCTCATTTGCTACTCTTCACTGATATTTAACATTTTTATGTAGCAGATGCAAATCCTAAGTGACTTACAAATGAAAAACAACAAAACAAATGTCAAAAAAAGCCACAAATTGATAGTACACGACGGCAAGTTTGAATTATAAACTAGTGCACAAGACGCAGAATAGGCAGAGTAAGAGAACCAGATTTTATATAAACAGGAGTTGTGTTTATGGTTGTGGATTGGTTAGTGTCATGTTATAAGAGTCTTCAGATTGTCACGATGGTCTCAGATGATCAATTGGAGGTTTGCAGCTTGTTCCACCAAAGTGGAACAGACAGTAAAGGTTCTGGAAAATTACAGTATGCTCAGTCTGTATTTTTTTCCAGTTAAATTGGTTGTGGATTAGTCATGAGCCACATAATTCAGAAAATGATTTGACATTATTACTTTATGAAGCTGGACACTGAACACATGGCCTATAATTGCCAAAAAGCAAAATCAAAAGATTTAAATGACACAGAAGCCATTACTGAGATGAAGGATTTGTTTGTGATGAGACGCTTTCATTGGGTTCTCTGCTGAATGGACAATCTGGCCGAACGAAGATGTTGCCAATGTAATTGTAAATGCAGATGTAGCTCTTTCTACCAGAAAATGAACTATAATTGTCGTTTGACGAAATGCTTATTGAGCCCAGTGTGATTCAGGTGAGCATGCAGATGAAAGTACACTAATTTACTGAAATTAATGCAAATTATTGTAAAATACTGGAGCTACGAACAAATTAAGCGCAGTCAGGATCCAAACTGCTTTCTGAATAGGGTCTCCACTCAGGTATAATTTCGCTCAGGACTGACCTGCAGAATCTCACCGAACTGGAACACACATTTGCTCGTGGTCGTCTCAGCATTCTGTGATTTCCTGTGGAGATCAGATGGTTGCTAAGAAACATTACAACGTCACACTGTGTCAAATAAAATTATCTTCGAGGTAATGGGAGCAAACGATCACCTTTCTTCCAGATTAAAAACGCTTCAGCCACAAGCCCGTTCCTCAAAGGAAGTGACACTAAATGCTCTTGATGTGATCGTTAACTCAAACCATCACTTTAGCATGATTCTCAGTGAAAAAGAACAATGCAGCTGACCTTCTCTGTGAAACTGCTGAATGCAAACTGGATGCATCTGTGTAGGACAATGTGAATGCATAAGAGGAAAAGCATCTGATAATGTTTGTTTGATGCCAGAGGCTCCAGTCAAACTCTTGGCACTAATTAATCTGTCAGTTGATATGGCGAATGCGAAAACAATATTTAGCCCAGTGTTGTTCAATGTGTAAATCACACTTCTGCTGTTAATGCATTTACATAATCATCAGTGTCATTTTTCCCTTTCAGTTAATACTTGTTGGGCTTGTGCAATGCATTGTAATATGGGACTCTGGACCACAAAACAAGTCTCAAATAGCACGGTTTATTTGTAGCAAGAGCCAAAAATACACTGTATGGGTCAAAATAATAGATTATTCTTTTATGCCAAAAAATCATTAGGATATTAAGATAATGTTCCATGAAGGTATTGTAATTTTCCTACCATAAATGTATCAAAACTTAATTTTTGATTAGTAATATGCACTGCCAAGAAGCCTCAGATTCCATATTTCCAATTATTGTCCTGTCCTAACAAACTACACATCAGTGGAAAGCTTATTTATTCAACTTTCAGATAAATGCTCAATTAAAAAAAGATAGACCCTTATGACTGGTTTTGTGGTCCTGGGTCACATATTGCATATTTTGTGCACCAAACAACGCTCAGTGTGAAGCAGGAGAGAACCACTGATTTGCATGAAAGCCAAACGGCAAATGAAATGCAAAACGAAACAGCCAAAAGCCAGAGAATATTGGATCTGAAGAAATGAGCAATACCCCAGATAACTGCGATTGTAGTGATTTATTTGTACAGTAAGGAAGCAGACTGTGCATTGCCTTAACTCAGACGAAGGCAGATACGAGGCGTTTGTGCTCAGGACATAAACCTCAAACACTCTTTCACAGAGAGGAAGCAGAGAGGACTCAACCGAAGAACAGAGAAACAAAAAAACGATCCCATCTGATCTGTAAATCACTAAAATGAGAAGCGTGTTTGAAGGCAGAAACAAAACAGAAGAGAAAGCAAATAAAACTAAAGATATTTCCAGCGCGAGGGCTCCCGAGATCACGGCAACGGCGTCCAAAGCGAACGCCCGAGCCGCGACCCACACAGAATACATTTACAACATTTACACGGGAGTCAGACGCCGGGAGAACAGAAAAAGTACGGCGGAGATTTAAAACTGAAACACTTTCAGAACAGCTTCCCTTGTGATGCCATCATTCAGCGAGAAATTAAGATGTATAAAACGTTAACAAAAATAGCATATAGAAAAAGGTTTTACAAAAAGACAGGCCAGTCCTACAGAGATGTCACGACTGCTTTGAGAGTGCGAGGGTCCGGGCGACAACAGGAACGGTCCTTAAAGACAGGTTTGCGTGGACGCAGTCTTGCCCCGCTCGCCGGAGGGAACCGAGTGAAAGCCTCGCGTGCCGTCCGGACCTCTCGGGAGCCGAACCACGCCCGGAGGAAGCCCGTCGGCGTTCTGGATCTTTCTCCCAAGCATCGGGCTTCCCACCGGGCTGCTCTCCTGACTCGCCACCTGCTTCCGCCGCTGGACCCACGGGCTGCCCGAAGGGGTCAAGCTGCTGTCCGAGGAATAGTCCGCCCAACGGCGTCCCGGTTCGGGGCTCAAGCGGCCCTCGCTGGCCAGGGGAGACTTCCCCGAGTGGTGCGTCTTGCGCTGGGTGCAGGGACTGGCGCGAGGGCTGCTCCAAGGACTGGAGCGCGGCGAAACCACCGGACTGAGGTGATTGGGCCCCGCGCTGGTGGGGCTGAGCTTGTTGCACGAGCGCGACTTGCGAGCCAAGCGCGGCGACGTTGGATTGCTCTCGGTTTCCGAGGAACTCGCGGCCGAGTCGTCACCGTGATATTGCAACTCTCGGACCCGGCTATTGAGCGAGCGACTCTTCCGCATCCCGCCGACTCCGTCGTCCCGCGGCCGGTCCTTCGGCACCTTTTTCTTTGGAGGCTTGGTGCCGATTAGAACCACCTTCAATCCGAGCGGCCCTCGGGCGCCCGAGTCTCCGCCGACCGCCTCGTGGGCTCTCATGGCCGCCTCTACTTCTTCGAACTCGACAATGGCGCACTCCTCCGTTCCCAGCTGGGAGTAACGCCCGCTCAGTTTCTTCAGATCGGCCGGCAAGTCCTTCCCGGGTTTGAGAACCCGCACGGAGGCGATGGGCCCGTAGTTTCCGAAGGCCTTCAGCAGAAGCTCCATCAGCCGCTCCTGTTGGGTCGCGCCGTTGCCTCCGTCGCCTCCGAGCGCCACGCCCAGCTCCGGCCAGCGCTTGAGCTCGCTGAGTAGCAGCATGCGACTCGGTAGAGACTCGCTGGCGAAAACCGGCACGGTCATCCTGCGTCGCACCTTACGGCCCTCATCGTTCAGTTCCAGAAGGTTGGAGTGACGCAAGGCGTACGCCGTGGTTCTCCAGTCCCGCGTCAAGTGCTTGACCTGAAGAAGAGAGAGAACGCAATGTCACCTTATTCAGGTATGATCATCGGTCATGTTATAAACATGGACCTTTTCACATTTCCAGGTCTCTCAGAAGTCGTCATAGCTGGGTTAAAGTCTATTATGGTAATGGAAACTACAACATTTTGTGTTCCTGTTTTCTTAGTGTTTTTGTCGTGTTTTCCAGACATTCCTGAATCGAGATACATTTACTTGAAGCAAAATTACAAGTTTTCTGAAAAGCGCATCACTCAAGTGAGTTCTTGCTTAAAACAAGAAAACATCTGCTAATGTGGTTGGAAAGATATTCCTGTTTTCCCTTTGATTTAAGCTGATTATTTACGACCCTGGACCACAAAACCAGTCATAAGGGTCCATTTTTCCAAAGATGCATGGTTTGATAGAACAATATCTGCCCAAGATACAATTTGAAAATCTGGAATCTGAGGGGGAAAAAATAAATAAATAAATAAAAAAAAAAAAAAAAAAAAAAAAAAAATTCACCTTTCTGTCTAAATTAAGTTCTTAGCAATGCATATTACTAATCAAAAATTAAGTTGATATATTTACGGTAGGAAATTCACAAAATATCTTCATGGAACATGATCTTAATATCCTTGGCATGAAAGAAAAATCAGTCATTGTGACACGATGTATTTTTGGCTATTGCTACAAATAAATCTGTGATACTTGAGACTAAGGTTTTGTGCTCCAGGGTCACATTTTTCAGATCCCTTTAGCAGAGATTTTTTTTCCTTGTTTTAAGTTAAAATGCAAACAAGACTTGATCTTATGGCATTTTGCTTCAAGTAAATGTATCCTGATTTAATAGTATTTAAACATTTGTACTGGAAAATAACACTAAAATACAGTGTAGCAAAAAGAAGAGAAAAATCATAATCGCTTTTCTCTGGCTTTCCAAAAGAGGAAAAAACATATTGGAAAAAAAAAAAAAAAAAAAAAAAAAGAAGGTAAATGTGTCCCTGGACCACAAAACCAGTCATAAGGGTTTGGTTGCATTGAAATTGAAACGGTTTGAAAATCGAGAATCTGAGGGTGCACAAAAAAAAAAAAAAAAACAAAAAAAAAAAAAAAAAAAAAAAAAAAAAAAAAAATCACCTTTAAATTTGTTCAAAGTTCTTTTCAATGCATATTACTAATCAAAAATTAAGTTTTGGAAATTTACAAAATGGAACATGATCTTTACTTAATATCCTAATGATTTTTGGCATGAAAGAAAAATCGATCATTTTGCCCCATACAATGTATTGTTGCCTATTGCTACAAATATACCCGTGCTATTTTAGACACTATTTGTGCTCCAGGGTCACATTTTTCTGATCCCTTCAGCAGAGATTTTCCTTGTTTTAAGTTAAAATACAAACAATACTTGATCTTATGGCATTTTGCTTCAAGTAAATGTATCCTGATTTAATAGTGTTTAAACATTTGTACTGGAAAATAACACTAAAATACAGTGTAGCAAAAAGAAGAGAAAAATCATAATCGCTTTTCTCTGGCTTTCCAAAAAAGGAAAAAAACATAGAAAATTTATATTAAAAAAAATAAATAAATAAATTAAATGTCATTGGAAATCAATAAATCATTGGTCAAAAAAGATAAATGTATCACGGGTATATTTGTAGCAATAGCCAACAATATGGGTCAAAATTATTGTTTTTTCTTTTATGCCAAAATCATTAGGATATTAAGTAGAGATCATGTTCCATGAAGATATTTTGTAAATTTTCTACTGTAAATATATCAAAACTTAATTTTTGATTAGTAATATGCATTGCTAAGAACTTCATTTAGACAAATTTAAAGGTGATTTTCTCAATATTTAGATTTTTTTTTTTTTTTGCACCCTCAGATTCCAGATATTCAAACCACACATCAATGGAAAGCTCATTTATTCAGCTTTCAGATGATCTACAACCCTC
Organism: Labeo rohita; assembly: GCF_022985175.1. Taxonomy (NCBI): domain Eukaryota; kingdom Metazoa; phylum Chordata; class Actinopteri; order Cypriniformes; family Cyprinidae; genus Labeo; species Labeo rohita. Next base: position 205,463 of record NC_066886.1, on the reverse strand, counting down.
AATTTAAAAAAAAAAAAAAAGACCCGTATGACTGGTTTTGTGGTCCAGGGTCACAAGTGTCGCCATGTGAGTGTTGTTGTATTAGAAACTTCCTGAAAGCGCCAACTAGTTTTCTGTAATTTGTGTGTTGTAAATAATGATTTACAATGTTAATAACTGCAGAAACACGTCGCCGTCTGTGAAAAGCTTCCATTCATCAACAGTCTCGATTGTCGTCCATGCAGCATTAATGTCTCAAAGAGAAAAGTAATTATGTTCCCTTGTCATTGCACATCAAAGTAGAGCTTTAATTAAGATCGCTAAAGAACAGAAAAGGCAGTGAAAGACCAATTTGTGGCATCTCTCCAACATGAGCGTCAGAAGCAGCGTGTGATATGATTGCAGAGCGGTAATTTAGACTAGAGTACTTCAAATGACTCGACAAATGCGTTTCCCCCTGCGCTTCTGATTTCTTATTGAAACAGGAAGTTAAAGTGGAACATTTTGAAATGCCGGTTCCTTTTTTAAGAGTCAATAGCCCAACAAAACCGTCATTTACTACTATTCATTTGTTGAAAGGTTGTGCTTCTACAAGCACTGTTCTCATTCACTTTCTTCATGGGTATAAAACATAAATAAAGAGTTGTGAGTCACGAACCAAAGCGACGCAGCCCGTTCAAAGATGAATCAATCACTGATTTAAAGCAAAAAGAAAAATGCAAGTCAAGGACGTCCATGAAGTATTGTGAATGACAATCAGAAACGACAGCACAATATCAAACTGATTTTTACTCGTTGCTGAAGCATGAAAACATTCATCACAGACCGGTTTGATTACGTCATTCGCAATGCCTCATGGGAGTGGGCGGTCATTGCTTAACTCTCGCCAAGATTCTCATTTCCATGGTAACGCTGACTTCTCTGATTGGCTGATCTGTCATCAGGATTATGGGTAGTTCAGTTCCTCAGCGGGAATTTGGCTATTAAACACTTTCGCAGAAATGTTGAAGTCATGCTAAAAAGTACAAAAGTTCATACTTTTTACTTCCGTAACCTGATTATTGGTCTCATTTAGGATGTTCTCATTTTAGAACAAAACATCTATATTTCATTTTATTTCTCATTTTGGACATTCCATGCATTTTCTATATGAATATATGTCACCCTGGAGCACAAAACCTTAAGTATTTAAGTAGCACGGGTATATTTGTAGCAGTAACCAAAAACACACTGTATGGGTCAAAATGATCAATTTTTCTTTTATGCCAAAAATCATTAGAATAATAAGTACAGATCATGTTCTGTGAAGATATTTTGTAAACTTCCTACCGTAATTGTATCAAAATGTAATTTGATAAACTACTCATCAATGGCAACATTTCAGATTATGTATGCCTGCTGATGATGTATAAATCAATTAAAAAAAAAAAAATAATTGACTCTTATGACTGGTTTTGTGGTCCAGGGTTACATATAAAATAAATAAATAAATAAATATAATAATAATAATAATAATAATAATAATAATAATAATAATAATAACAACAATAATAATAGTAATAATAATAATAATAATAATAATAATAATAATAATTATTATTATTATTGTTGTTGTTGTTGTTGTTGTTATTATTAATAATAATAATAATAATAATAATATAATTATAATAATTATAATAATGTTCTCGTTTTAAATATAATTTAAATAAAATATATAATTAATTATAATAATGTTCTCGTTTTAAATATAATTTAAATAAAATATAATTCTTAGGGTGTATATATATATACATTTTTAAAATGTATAATAATAATAATAATAATATCTATTATTATTATCATTATTATTATTGTTAATCATTTATTAATGATAAATTAAATACTATAATGTATAATAAATGATCAATTATTCATAATAATAATAATAATAATAATAATAATAATAATAATAATAATAAATGTTCAATAATTTAAAATAAAATTCTTTAATAGTGTGTCTGTATATTTGTTTAATTTATTAATTATAATAATAATAATAATAATAATAATAATAAATAAATTAATAATAAATAAATTATAATAAATTAAATATTATAATGTATAATAAAGTATAAATTAATAATTATTCATTCATTCATTCATTCATTCATTCATTCATTCATTCATTCATTCATTCATGTGGGTTTTAGATTTGTTAGAAATTAGAAATATAGAAATATAGAATGTCCAAAGCAAAATGTATATACATTCTTTAAATTTCTATACTTCATATGGATGTATGTACTATGTGAAGTCTGTGTGCGTGTCTAAATCTGGTACAAATGTGTGTCAGCTTTAGGTAAAATAAAATACAAAGTTAACAGCTTTTGCGTGTTTTAGGTCATGAGGTCTTGAAGAACAGGAACACGAGGCATTTACCTTCTTGAAGGAGGTGAGGAGCTTGACGCTGACGAAGCCCAGCTTGTTTCGGCGGACGTGTTTGAGCAGAAAGGCGTCGTGCTCCAGGTTCTCGTCGGACAGATAATATTCAATCTGCGCCACCAGTTTCTGGATGAGCTCTGGGTCCGGAGGCTGCCAGCTCTCCTCCTCCAGCTCCCCGCCGCTGGTCCCGGCGCCACTGACGGACAAACACAAGAAGCGCAAGCTAGTGAGCTGGCGTGAATCCGCAGCAGGGAGCCCGTCTGTTTCCCATCATCCCCCTAAAATCTCAGATTCCCCCACAATCCAACAGCCTGCGCGAAAACACGAGCATCACGGCTCGCTGCCCACGAACACCAACACACGAGCAGCGCCGAGACCTCTCCATCTGACCGCCGAACACATGCTGAACGTGCTCGCTCTCACGCTCTCCGGAGACCGGCGCTCCGCTTCCAGCAGCAAAACAAATCAATCTTTTCTACCAGATTCCACGGTTTACCTACCCGCCTGCTGGAAATAACCTTCAGAAAACAAATTAAACGCATGACTCATCGCCTTCCGGCCCACAACCTTTCAAATCGGGACGGGCACACAAACTCCCAAAGAGACGCGCGTTAAGAGCCGCTCTCAGACAAGGCGGGGAAGCCCTTCAAGCGCAGAAAGCGGCCCGTCACGATCCGCCCACGGCTGCGGAAGCACAATAGCGGCATCGGCCGGACTCATTAGTGCTCCACAACAATACACGCGCGGGCCCGTGGGCCGTAGACCATCAACTACTCGCATCATACTTAACGCTCCCTTGTGCTCCAAGAGTGGGAAAACGCTCAATAGGTCACGTGGGAGAGATTTAATTGCACATCAACAGCGCAGATGAGCCGGCGGACAGAGTTCAGACGCTCCGAAACGGCCACGGGGTCAGCGCTCGCTCAGCTCACTGGGGACATTAGTGAACGAGAACCACGGGTTTACGAGGGGATTCGTGGAAAAATTGAGAAGAACGGTGTAAAAATGAAGCTAAATAGATTAAAATTAAATAAATAATTAAAATAAGTAATTAAACTAATAAACTGGGGGCTACATGGAAATGCTGGATCAGTGGAAAATTTGAGAAAGTGTTAAATATAAAAAATAAGGGGAAAAGAATTAAATAAAAATACAAAAAAAAGCTAGATTAAAAACAAATAAACTGGGGGCAGCAAGGATAGGCAACTGAGAAAAAAAACATGTCAGAAAAAAGTAAATATAAGAAATGGAAAATAAATAGATGAAAATATTTAAATAAATACTAGATCAAATAAATACAAGTTTAAATACAAATTAAAATAAGTAATTTTGTAAATATTAAAATAAGTATACAATTAATTTTATATATATATATATATATATATATATATATATATATATATATATATATATATATATATATATATATATATATATATATATACAAAAATAAATTATAAAAAATTCAAGTAACCAAAAAAAAAAAAAAAAAAAAAAAACCTTTAAATTAATACATAAATATTACATTTAAACATTTACTGACTAGATAAAAAAAAAACTACTTAAGATTTTAAAAGATAAATAAACTGGAGGGCTGCAGAAAGTGTAAAAATGTACAAAAATAAATTATAAAAAAAAATATAAATGGTTTAAAATTCAAGTAACCAAAAAAAAAAAAATACATAAAAATATATTTAAATTAATAAATTAGATTTAAACATTTAGTGACTAGGAAAAAAACACTTAAAGATTTAAACTAGGGGGCTGCAGAAAGTGTAAAAAAAAAAAATAGAAATAAAAAAAAACATTAAAATACATTTTAATTAATAAATAATTTAGATTTAAACATTTAGCGACTAGAAAAAAAAAAAAAAAAAAAAAAAACATTAAGAAAGCTTACGAAGAAAGATTGAAATAAACAGGGGGGAGGGGCTGTAAGTGTAAAAGTGTAAAAATGTACAAAAATAAATTATAAAAATATAAATAGATTAAAATTTAAGTAACCAAAAACAATACATTAAAATACATTTTAAATAACTGATTTAAACATTTAGTGGCTAGAAAAACTTACTTAAAAACACTGTGTAAAAATGTGCAAAAATAAATTATAAAAATATAAATAGATTCAAATTTAAGTAACCAAAAACAATACATTAAAATACATTTTAAATAACTGATTTAAACATTTAGTGGCTAGAAAAACTTACTTAAAAACACTGTGTAAAAATGTGCAAAAATAAATTATAAAAATTAAAGCAACCAAAAAAATGAATTAAAATACATTTAAATTAGATTTCAACTTTTAGTGACTCAAAACTTACTGTAACTGTAAAAAATAATATTTCCACATTGATTTGATGAATTGGGTCATTTATACTTGAAAACACATGGGCATCTTTTACAGTTTTAGGACGTGGATCTCTCACATGAGGATGATCATAGTGGAGGTCCATCTCATCTGAAAGATCAAAAACACGGATTGATGTTGGCCATCCTGAGACAGTCAGTGAGTATTGTGTAATGTGTGGAGCTCTCGTGTGCCCGTTTGACATGTAGGAGTATTGCATCATGATGCTGGTGGACCACTGGAGTGGACAGTGGATCTGGATGATGTGTGGAACTAGTAGAGCAACAGGTCTGGTCCCATTCCTACCTGATGAGCTGCGACAGGTGTCACTTACACACACACACACAGGCTCTGAATGACAATTAGAAATGTGCACTTTCATGGGGTCAAACATTGTGAGCGCGTCTATTTATAGCGCTGGATTCGCGGCTGCTGTTTGTTTGTGTGCGTGTTGATGACGGACGGACAAATCGATGGAAATCAATGACTTTATTATTATATGCGAGAGCGATTTGAATGTGAACGACTGGAGTCACTCTACCTGGATTTATCGTGTCTTCCGATCTCGTCTTCGCTGCCGCTGCCCGTCTGGAGCTCGATGGTGTTGGACGAAGGCTCCTCGTCGGGCTCCTCGTCCTCCGCCGCCTGGATGGCCACGGTGATGGTCACCGGAGCGCTGATCTCCCGCGGCTCCGCGTCCGGCTGCGGCTGCTCGGTGCTGGAGCTCATGATCTCCGCCGTGAACGCCTCCTCTTCCGCGGCTCCGCTGGCGTCTGCGCTCGAAGGGGAAGCGACGGCGGCGCGGTACGGCGAACACAAACTTCCCAGGCGCGAGTGAAGATCAAAGGGAGCCGAGAGGACGCGCTCCACGGCGGACCAGAGCGTCCAGAATCTGCGCCACGGAGACGGTGACGGCGCGCCGCTGTCAGACGAGGAAGAGGGGACGGGTTTGGGTTCGTCTTGAGCAGCTACTTCCTCATATGTAAGAGGCTTTGTGTGTTTGAATCGAGCTCTGGGATTGGGCCATGACGCCTCCCCAACCCACCAGCAAAACTGAAGCCAAGAGGGCGGCAGCAGGAACGCGACGCAGCGCAGGAACGCGTTCAGCGCGGCCGACATTTCTTCGCGTCTCTTTATCTTTACTTAGAGAGGCCGCGAGCCCCTCGTCCGTACATTTATATCGGTAAATCATCATCGATTCACGTGAGGGCAATTAGGGGAGGGAAAAAAAAAAAAAACACGCCAGCGGCGATCAATCAAAGCGCCCGACCCAATTTAGACGTGCAAATTGGATAATAGGCTTTACAGCAGCGGATTTACCGCTCGGAAGGGCGAAAGAAACGACTCGTCATCATGAGACGACGCTGTGAAGTCATTTAATTTTAGTAATCCCAAAAAAAAAAAAAAAAAGTTTCTAAGTCCCTGATGTTTTTGTTTTTAAATTGAAATAATGACGTGTAAAACTTGATATTTGTATATATATACATATATACACACACACACAATTTAATCTTTATGGAGAAATGACTCACACAATAATCTTTATGATTATTGTTATTATATAAAATATATACATGTATTTTATGCATATATATATATATATTACATATACTATATGAAAAGCATTACATCTATCTATCATCTACAAATATGATTTTTTACGTTAAGTTTTTTAAAATCTCAGGCCTGCATTTATTTGGTCCAAAGTACAGCAAAAACAGTAATATTGTGAAATATTTCTACTATTTAAAATAACTGTTTTCTATGTGAATATCTGTTAAAATGTAATTTATTTCTGTGAATTTTCAGCATCATTACTCCAGTCTTCAGTGTCACATGATCCTTCAGAAATCATTCCAATATACTGATTTGCTGCTCAAGAAAAATTATTTACAAAAATATTTATTATATTTATTGTTATTATCGATATTAAAAACATTCAGTCATTTTTTCAGGATTCTTTGATGAATAGAAAGATCCAAAAATCTGCATTTATCTGAAATAAAAGGCTTATGTAACATTGTACACTGTACCATTCAAAAACCTGGGAGTCAGTATCATTTATTATTTATTTTATTTTATTTATTTTATTTTTTATTTTATTTTATTTTATTTTTTATTTTTTTGAAAGAAATTATAGAAATTAATACTTTTACTTTTGCACTTTTGCTTTAAATTGTTCAAAAGTGATGATAAAGACATTTATAATGTTACAAAAGATTTCAGTTTTTGCAAATGCTTTTCTTCTAAACTTTCTGTTCTTCAAAGAAACCTGAAAAAAATATAAATTCAGCTGTTTTCAACACTATATATATATATATATATATATGTATGTATATAACAGCATATCAGAATATTAGAATGATTTCTGAAGTATTATGTGGCTTGAGTAATGATGCTAAAAATTCAGCTTTGAAATCACAAGAATAAAATACAATTTTAAATATATTTAAACAAATACAGTTATTTTAAAGAGTAAAAATATTTAAAAAATTTACTGTGTTTGCTCTACTTTGGTTTAAATAAATGCCGGTTTGGTGAGCAAAAAAATCATTATAAAATTTAAAAAATATATATGTATATATGTATGTATGTGTATGTATATATACATATATATATATATATATACTACACAGAAATATTTATCCAAAACATCTTAAATATATATAGGCAGCCTGTTGTGTAGTTCAGTCCAGTGCATTGGAGTTGTTTTAAGGTGAGTGTGTGACGTCATGAGGGTGTGAGTCATTGACGTGTCTGTGATTGATGTGTGTGTGCAGGGCTGGGCTCAGTGGTGAATGAGGTGATGCTGCTGCAGGACGTCACGGCCGTGTCCCGCATACTGATGATGAGCAGCACAGACACAATCACGCTCCAGGTTCACTTTAAGACGCTTCATGCAAGCTTTTAAGCTTTTATTTGGAAGCCAGTGCAGCTGTGCATTATGGAAACACAGTAACAAAGCCTGAATGAATCGTCTCGTCCGTTCTGTGTTTGTCTGTATTGAGCAGCAGTAATAATGTAGATCCGTGTTTCTGTGGTTCTGATCTGTCTGACCCGTGTTCTCCATCAGCGGTCGGTTCAGGGTCTGAATGTGTTTTTATGTAGATGGTTGGAAATGCAGCGTTTCTGCTGCGGTATTTATAGCCGCTGAACCCAGAGGACCTTCCTGCTCATGAATGAATGCATCACTATTGATAAAGTGCACAATGCAAACATCATCATTCATGTGTCTGGACATAGTGATTCTCCACAAAGAGGATGTCCAAGCACTATTTATGTCTCTGTTTACCAGAGTAAGCCATTAATCAATCATAAAGCGCATTAGAGTGACTTCATGAGATGCATGTGAAGTCATCGTCCATCATGATGAGTTTACAGTCTCTCGCCAACGACAGATGCAGAGGAAATCACACAGTAAATCGAGCTTAACACTCACTCCTATAGACCTGCTGCTTATACCGCGTCTGGCCGTGAATCTAGCCTACAGAACGTTCATTTAGAGTTGTGTTTATAGCATTTTTAGTTTTGCTCAGACGGATTTTACACACAGTCAAGGAACTGCATTTGACATGAAGGAAATGAAGCGCATTTTAAGGCCATTAAGATTGTGATGGTTTAGATGATTCCTATTAAAAACTCATTTTATTGTAATGGAGTCCGTGTAAATTAAAGGCAGTACAGTGAACACTGTTGAAATATTGTTTGCATAGTGCAAAGTGTAATTTCTCATTGTGAAATGAGTCAAAGGGAAGAATTATTGACTGACTGACCTTTACCACACACACATGCTGATCCATATAAATTACCACTTTTTTGGAAAACATTGCAATAGCAAGATGTTATTCCAAATAAACCAACAGCAACAAAAAAAATGTAATAATATTTTGGAATAATAAAAAAAAAATTTTTTTTAGGAATGTCTAGGACAAATACAATTAGCTTTGTGTTCTGATATATTTTTTTAAGATATATGTGAAGCTGAAGAGCGTTTGTGTTTGTGAGCTGTTGAGCTGGTTTGGTGGCAGAAGCAGATGCTGTGAAAGTTGATGAGCAGCTGTTTGCATTTATGAAACACATTCACAGCATCAGTGCATGCTGTTATGATGGATTGTTTTCATATTGGTTTTTTAGATTTTATTTCTTTACCAGAGATTAACTTTAAATATTTGTAATGCTTTTTAAGCAATACTGAACATTAAACAATAAATACTTGTATGTTAATTGTGAGAAATCTTCTGTAGCTGGAGAACAGTATTAAAATCAATTCACTCCCTCACGAGGACATTTTTATTCAAATAACATTCTGCTTCGCTAATAATGATTTATTTGCTTCAGTATTGTATCCAGATCAGATCCACCTTATGTTTAAAACAGTTCTTTATGCTGCTTGATAATGCAAGTGTCAGATATGTATGTGTGTATGTACCAGGAGCACCTTAAAAAAAACACAACAAATTCCTTGTGTGTTTGTGCACACCTGGCGAATAAAACTAATTCTGATTCTGAAACTGGTATTTGTTATCATTAGTATTAGGGGTGATGCATTACAAGTAATGCGAGTTACATAATCAGATTACTTTTTTCAAGTAACTAGTTACTTTTTCAAACAAGTAACGCCAGTTACTTTGTTTTCCTATTTATTGACTCAGCTTTTCTGTCCCCATGTTGGGGGAAAATCAGGAGTAGTGCAGAGACTAACATTAAACTGAGCTTCTACACTAACATATTAAACGAACATTTGTGCTTCATTTTTTTATTGCTGAAGAGTGTTGGATTCTCCTGTGTTTTTGTGATTTACATTTCCTATAGTCTGAGGCTGATTCATTTCACCTTTTTGGTGTGAAAGGGCTTTTACGTTTGCTCGAAAATAGAACTTTTTATATTAAAAACAAACAAGAAAGGAATGCAAAAGTAATGTAACACATTACGTTACATAAAAAGTAACTATGTAGCATAATAATGCAATATTGCAATGCATTACTTTTAAAAGTAACTTTCCCCAACACTGGTTATCATATTTTTTATATATTATCCAAACATGATTATTTTTAATTTAATTTAATTTTATTTTATTATTTTAACAGAGACACATGTACAGCATCAGTGCTTTGTCTGTGCATGATTTTATGATGGATTGTTTTCATATTGGTTTTTAGATTTTATTTCTTTACCAGAGATTCACTTTAAATATTTGTAATGCTTTTTAAGCAATACTGAACATTAAACAATGAATACTCGTATGTTAATTGTGAGAAATCTTCTGTAGCTGTAAAACAGTATTAAAATCATTTATAATAATTTTATTTTATTTTATTTTATTCCAGGCTTATTGTTATTGAGCTTGATTTTTAAACTGTTTTATTTCAGTTTTTTTTTTTTTTTTTTTTTTTTGTAATGACTATTGTAAATGTAAATCAAAAGTAAAAAAAGCCCAGGACACATCGTCTCATCATTTCCCTCTTTTGTCAGAAAAATCAAAGTGAAAAAGAACCAGAAATATTACACAGATGAAAGAACAGAAGATGTAAGGATGCTGAAAGTTAAAGCTAGAAGTTTTTGTTTTGTTTCGTTTTGTTTTTTTTGTAAGAACAGAAATAAAGTGTGAGACAGCAAGGTTAATAATGATGAATATTTTTTAATTTACTTCTTTCGGAAGTCTGATACAATCACAGTCTGCGTCCCAATGTGCATACTGTCCATGCTAGATTCTATGTGATATTAGTCATTTTCAGTACTGTTTAGGGCAGATATGGTGGATAGTATGCACACTGGGACGCAGGGACAGAAACAGTGAACTTCCGCGATTGCCACCGGAAGTTCCCGTAACTGTTTACTAAAAGTTAGTTGCTAAGGACGCGCAGTGACGCGCTTTCCACGAGACTTGTTGAGAAACACTGCTGGAAATGCAACATGTTTTCCATCTCAAGACTTACTGTCATAAACGTGCAGTGAGTCGCGGATGTTCGTGAACTCTGTGACAGGAAGGCGCGGACATGCGCTCGTCTAAGCAGCAGGACGAGCATCAGAAAGCGGCATCAGGGCGATTCCTGCCGCCGGCGGTAAGAGTTTGATCTGCCAAACTCAGCAGCTGCTGCTGCAGATCACATACAGATGGAGACAAAGCCCTTATTCACAGCACCGACAAACCAGAATGTGCTTTACAGAAAAATCACCATGTCCCATGTTAATACCAACAGTTCTGTTAGTACCTTCTGAAGTTCTGACATACAGAGTGACATAAGTTGTTAATGATTAGTGTGTATTAAGTGTATTTCAGTGTGTTTTGTGTGTGTGTGTGTGTGTGTGTACTTGTTTTTGCTACATTGTGGGGACCAAATGTCCCCACAAGGACAGTAAAACCTGAAATTTTTGACATTGTGGGGACCGTTAAAAAATTCTTAAAAATAGTAAATGGTGTTTATCTGAAAGTGTAACGATGCAAACATGTTTTCTGTGAGGGCTAGGTTTAGGGTTAGGGTTGGGTTAGGAGATAGACAATATCGTTTGGTCAGTATAAAAACTATAGAAGTCTATGGAAAGTCCCCACAATTCACAAAAACAAACGTGTGTGTGTGTGTGTGTGTGTGTGATATGTGCACCTGGTATTCATCACGTTATGGGGACCAAATGTCCCCACAAGGATAGTAATACCAGTAAATTCTGACCTTGTGGGGACATTTGTGAGGTCCCCATGAGGAAACAGGCTTATAAATCATGCAGAATGAGTTTTTTTGAGAAAGTAAAAGTGTGCACAGTCTCCTGTGAGGGCTAGGTTTAGGTGTAGGGTGATAGAAAATACGGTTTGTACAGTCTAAAAACCATTACGCCTATGGAATGTCCCCATAAAACATGGAAACACAACTGTGTGTGTGTGTGTGTGTGTGTGTGTGTGTGTGTGTGTGCAGGTTCACAGCTATAAGCAGCACCTGGCAGCGGTGCGGTCATTACTGCCGGACAGACTGACCCACAGACCGGTGAGAGATACATGGGATTAAAAACAAAAGTCTTTAAAAATTGTGATATTTTATCTCAATTCTGACTGGTTTTGTCACATTTCTGATCTTATAGCTATGGCTGCACAAATAATCACATTTCTAATCATGATTACAATTACAGATATCACAGTTATGTAATTCATATTGTGTTCAAAGGCACAATTACCAAAAAAAACTTTATTTTTTACATTATTCTGCTTTCTTAAAGGGGTCGTCAGAGGCTAAGTTCACTTTTTCATGTTGTTTGAACATTAATGTGTGTTGTCAGTTTATGTACAAATCTACCCTATAATGATAAAAATCCATGCAGTGGTTTTTAATTAATCTGTAAAAATAATATCCCCTTTTTCAAATCGAGCCGTTCTCAGATGCCTGTCGTTGTGGCGTCACATGACAGAGGACACGCCCACAATAGTTGATTGACATGAGCTCTTACCTCAGACCAGCTGTAACAGTCCAGTAACTTTCCTTGTTCTGATGCTGGAGCAGGGATGTAAGTTAGACAAGAATATCTCCGATTGAGCGATTGAGGTGTTGTGTTGCTGGATGTAATAATGAACATAGTGGTCGTCATTTACTCCCGACATCTGAGCCGCTGAAGATGCAGTGGATTACGTTTGTTTGTGAAGTGAATGCGCCTCCCGATCTACATATATCCGTCTGTGTTCACGCAAATCATTCATGATCCAGCTTCACTTACAGCAGAAGTGAGTATAAGGGTTTTTGTATGAATTGCCTTTGTATCGATTGCCTTTCCTAATAATGTGCTAGTCAGCAAGTTTAGCGGCTAGACGTGGCTAAAGTAAACAGGCTCTTCACTCCACAGAGAGAAGAGAGGGGCGGGGCGAGCAGAGCTCATTAACATTTAAAGCAGCCTCGACCAGAATGAGATGATTTTTGCAGAGCTGATTTTGACAAGGTAAAAAGGGTGTTGTTTTACACAACCATTGAGAATTTTTAACCAAAGTATATTATAGACTTTTCATTTAGACCCTAAAGAATCATATCAACTTGTGGAAAATGGGCATCCGATGACTCCTTTAAGATGTGTGGGTGTGTATTTTTCCTACAGGTTATTATAAGTTTTTTTTTTCTCATTGTTTTAATTTTTTAATTTTTCTTTTTTATATTTAAAGAAGAAACTATATATAAAAATGTGGCATGCAGTTGCTTCATTCAAGCTATTCAAAACATCATTCGATATAAATTGTGATAATCGTAATTAATAATCGCAATTATTGCGATTGTGAGTCCTATAGCTCACAATTCAGACATCTTTGCTTGGAATTGCAAGATAAAGTCATAATTAGTTATAGTAAACAGTTTATAACTATATTTTTTTCTGTGGCAAAAATCCAAGAAACACAATTGCAAAATTTAAATTTAGAATTCTGGGGAAAAAGTAAAAATTGCAAGACTTAAACTCAGAATTGTGAGACTTCTTTGCAATTGCAAGAAAAAAATTATATTTTACAATTCTGATTGTTTTCTCAGGATTACAAGGGGAAAAAGTCTAAATTGTGAGATAAAAAGTAGCAATTGCCTTTTTTATATTTTTATCCTTTTACAGAAATGGGCTTCTATAGTATGTGACCCAAATCAAATATAATAAGAGTAATTTCCCATCGTCTCTCTAATCTGATTAGATCTGGCTTTCTTGTCCAGCTGGACTCTCTTTTCGCTCTCATTTTGTCCTGGAGTGGTTAAAGAGCACGAATTACAGGTTGTGTTCTGAGCACAATGAATTCAGCTCATGTTCAATGCTTCAGTGGTTTCTGAGGAACATTAGGGGTTTAATCTTATAATTTATAGATTATAATTACAGACAGAGAGTTTTTTCCTCCACAGGCATCTAAATGCTTTCATTTCTTATGGTTGTCAAAGTTTTTATGCTTTCTTATTCATCAGCTACTTTCATCTTTAGTTTCATCTCCAGTTTCTATGTACAGCGTCTTTGTGTCTCATAAAGGAACGTTTGTCTGTTTCTGGAAAACAATAGCACGTCATGCCTAATAACTCAAGAAGTAAACATATAATGTACTCTAATAAAAAGTCAAATAGCATTTGCTGTGAAACAAAGAATTTAATTTCAAGGATGCATAAGATTTTATTTGTAAACATTAAAATTTGTTGCATTATAAGACGCTCTCATGACAGTTTTTTGTGGTCGTATTTATTATAAAAGTATTTATATAGGTTTCATTTAGTGTAAATAATGATATCCATGATATTTAAAAAGGTTTTTTGGGCGTAATGTCAAAATGTGCCATTGAAATACCATGGTATTCAGCAATATTTTGGTGTTTTGTATAAATACCATGGTTTATATGCTTTGATTCATTACAATGGTATATACAGTACTGCTCAAACATATGGGGTCGGTAAGTTTTTTTAATGTTTTTGAAAGAAGTTTTGTTGCTCTCAGTAAAAAGTACAGTACAAAACAGAAAAATAGTGAAATATTATTGCAATTTAAATGCAATAATACTGTTTTCTATGTGAATATTTGTTAAAATGTATTTTATTTTTGTGATGCGCAGCTGAATTTTCAGCATCATTACTCAGAAATCATTCTAATATGCTGATTTGCTGCTCAACAAACATTTATGATTATTATCAGTGTTGAAAACAGTTGTGCTGCACAATACTTTTGTGAAAACTGTGATGCATTTTATTTTTCAGGATTTACAGATAAACAGAAAGCTAAAAAGAACAGCATGTATTTGAAATAGAAATCTTTTGTAGCATTATAAATCTGAGCAATTTAATGCATCCTTGATTAATAAAAGTATTTTAAATCTTAAAAAAAAAATTTAAGCAGTAGTGTATCAAATCATACATATGTATCAATTAGTGTTTGATGTACAGTAGTTGTTAATAAACTGATAATAACTTAAATATTGTCACTCTTTTCTTGTGTCAGCTTGATCTGAGGTTATCAAATGACCTGCAGAAAGCACTGAATGTGAACCCATCCAGAACCGGTACAGATCTCTCTGCTGTCATAATATCACTAGTATCTAATAATACTACTTTATTAATACTTTATTATGTGCCAGTGATTGTTTACTTTTTTTCCATTTATTTGAACACAGTTGATCTTTATGCATCTTTAATTGTTTATCCGTATATAAACAACACTAATCTTCTTTCATCTGTGTTGTTGTTGTGTGTGTTGGTCAGATGCTCGTCTGCACGTGTCTCTCCGTCCCTTGCGCGCTCCGGTCCTGTCCTGTGACAGTGAGCTCACGCCAGCGGATCGTGGCGTTTTCTCTCTCCCTGTGGCTCTTCCTGTGGGGATGGTGGGGGATCTGGGGCCGCAGGCGTACCGCATAAAGAGGGCCGCTCACAGCGCGGGGTCCGCGTCCCTTCAGAGCAAAGCAGCGCTTACTTACATGCGGGGTAAGAGGCTGAATCACAGGAACATCTGTGTGAAATGCAGTTGTTATCGCACTCATCATAATACTTCCTCTTCAGGTGACACAGGAAGTCTGCGTGACAGTTCTGTCCCATGTTTCCTGACTGCCTTCAGCTTCAGAGATGACATCACTTCCTGTCCGGAGAGACTGGATCTGGACCGGTATCCCATTTATTTACCTTTAGGAAGAAACACCCTAGCAACTGCAATGAAACGTAGTAACAAACATAAGAGCACATGATTTAAAGCTGTATTAACACTGCATTTAAGCTGTATTTTTAA
Organism: Labeo rohita; assembly: GCF_022985175.1. NCBI lineage: Eukaryota > Metazoa > Chordata > Actinopteri > Cypriniformes > Cyprinidae > Labeo > Labeo rohita. The sequence continues at coordinate 190,018 of NC_066886.1, read as the reverse complement.
CATTCAATTTGTTTTTCTTTAAAAAAATGAAGGTTTGTTTATTTGTTTATTTAGTTAGTTTTTTTTTTTTTAAAGTTTGTGTGTTTTCCTGTATTTAACGCTTTTTAAGCAGTATTTTTAAACATTTGTTTTTCACAAAATAACAATTTTAAAATAAAATGTATATTATATAAAATATTATACATTTTAAATTCAAAATATTGGTTATTATTAGTAGTAGTATTTATTTATTTATTTATTTTTGGTAGATGTGTATTTTGTGTGTGTGTGTGCTCAAACAGTGAAAAAATACCTAAGATCACATGCATGATAGCAACATCCTGAGTAACACCACCCATATTTCTTTTTTCATATTCATTAATTGTTAAATAATGACTGACACTGAGAATTTGATGCAACATTTTGAAACATGATTTTTAATATTTGTATTTTTTTTGTGAATAGGGTAAAAAAATAACTAATATTTAACACCTTACTTGTCCAGTTGATAGATTAACCTGATAATTGCAAACAGTTTTTGTATTACGAGTTTTCTAAAATGTTAAAGTATGCAAATTAGACATTATTTAATGCAATATGTGCTAATTTGCATAAACATCTAGTACAAAAACCTAAACACTGTATGAAGTCAGTTTCAAAATTATTGTATAATTTTTTTGACATATTAGAGTCATATTAGAGTTTTTACAGAGGGAATTTTGTATTCATAATTTTGTTCATAAATTAGAAAAAACAGACAGAAGACAATATTTATTTATTTATTCATTTATTTATTTATTTATTTTTTACAATTTTTGGGGGGGAATAAAATGTATATAATCAAGCAAATTCTATATGAACAAATCCCTCTGTAAAAATCTTCGGCATATAAGCAGGAATAAAAATGTTTATGGCTCAGTTTAGGTGAAAAAAAACTCATTTTAAGAAAACACCTTTAAAAATATGTATTACAATTGAAATCTATTGACACAAATAGATAAAGTGCTATGAAATAAACATTTAACTGTCTTTTGGATATTTTCTTTATATTAGAAAAACACTTGAAACTATGTAAAAGCAAAAAGCCCAAAATCTCAAACTCAACAGGTGCATAAAAAAGCAGCATTTTTCCTTGCAGTGTCTTCCCTTAATATTCAAAGGTTTAAGCTTGAGGAATCAGTGTGTGTGAACACGTCACGACACAATCACACCAGTAGGTGGCAGGAGAGTCTTTCTCAAGAAAGAGTCATTTAGCAGATGCAGTGTAATTAGACGTCTGTATGGCAGTTGATTAAGACACTGATTGACTGATCTGTGATCTGTGTCCCGCAGGCGCGGTTTGACGAATGTCCCTCGTCTGGACGGGGCCGAGAACCTGCGTCTCCTCAACATGCAGCACAACCTCATCTCACACCTGCAGGACCTGCTTCACCTGCAGCGCCTCGTGTTCCTCGATCTCCATGACAACCGCGTGATTGACATGTCTGGCATCTCCTCTCTCACCTCGCTGCGTGTGCTGCTGCTCGGGAAGAACAGGTGAGTGTGTGTGTGTGTGTAGGTGGGTGGGCTGTCGGGTCACACACACACACACACACACACACACTGGTCTAGTTGTAGCTGTGTAATCCCACAGGAATGCTCACACCCTGCTCTTAAATCCAACATAACCCCAATTAAACTGTCAGCGTTTGATATCTGAAGTAAAGCTGGTGTGTTTTATTGAATAAGTTGCATTCTGATGTTTGGATACGTCTAGATCATATTCCCGAAGGAAAAACCTCAAGCCTATTTTGAGGAGCAATAAATCCACTTTGCATTCTAATATTGTTTTCACAACAATTATGCAGCAAATTTCATTAACACTTTACTTGGAGATTTTATGATAATGCAGTATGAAGTTCTTCATAACAGGCATTTTAATGCATTAAATATTTCCATAAATAAATATTTTAACTAAAGTTAAAATGCATTATAATATTTGCAGATTCTCGGCATCTGCAACTGATTGTTGGTCATGTTTTAATGCATTGTACTTTCTTAAAAAGAATTATAAATGTAATTACAGTTATTCATGAGATGCATTAAAAGGCATAATTAAAAATACTTTTATAATCCTTTAAGTAAAGTGTTACATACATTTTCTGCATAATTGTTGTGAGAAGAACGACCCTGTGCAAAAATGCATCAGAATGCATTAGGCTTCATTTCTGCATTATATCATTTCTCATGTTTTGTTGAGGTGAAATCTAAGCCGTCACGTTCACCTGAAGACGCCTCGTCTCTCTCGGAGGAGTTTGCTGAATCTCATGCTGAATGCCGCAGGATCTCATTACTCTCTGTCAGTATTTCTCTGTGTCCGTGAGGGATTCGTCGTAACAGATCTCTCCTCTCAGAGCCGCTTCTGTGCTGCGTCTCGAGGGAGTTGCACATGAACCCAGTGACTTTAATGAGTTTCTCCTGTTCACACGACTCCATTCAGTCATTCTGGGTGTGTTTCATGCTGCTGTATTTAATGTATTAATCAGTGATCAATGAATGTGTGTCCTAGAATCCAGAGGATCTGTGATGTGGACGGCCTCACTAAACTTGACGTTCTGGACTTGCACAGTAATCAGGTACAGATTCTTAGGCAATGTTGCATTTGATTTTTTTTTTTTTTTATTATTATTAGACACTGACAGCTGCACGGCGTCTTAATAAATGCACAAATCCTGTTAGATGTGTCTACCATCAAATCACAGCCAGTGTGAAATAACATGCAAATAAAATGGAAATAAATGCATAAATCATCTTATGAACAATTTGTCTATGCATATGTTATTTTTAAACATTTATTGACCTTGTTGAATTAAAAGATCATAACTGGATCATCTTTTCTCTTGTGATTTAAGATTTCTGTAATCATTTATTGCTCTTAAACTCCGCCTCTGCAGCTCATGCTCATCTGCATACACATAAGAGCCACGCCCACATATTAATATCCAATCAACAACCAGTGCACAGAATCAAACCCCGCCCTACATTTATTATTCAGATTTTCAGATCTTTCTCTTATACTGAATGTATGTAATGATATGAAAGAATCATGACTTCATGACTTTAACATGAATGTTAAGTTTTGCCATGCAAACTATTCAGTTCATGTAATATCTAAATGAAAATATGTAAAGTGACCTTCTGAAAGACCAGCAGCTTTTTCAAGGTAATCACATCATGTTAAAGAAGGTCATATTTTGCACTCTATTCATGTAAAGCAGCAGCATTTGTGCTATTTTTGTTTGTGTTGTGATTGTGGAGGCAGATGCTGATTGGTTGATTGGTGGTTTGATCGTGCTGTGCATAAGTAGCTCCGCCTCCTCACTGCTGTGAATAATCCATCACAAACCCTCATCATGAGAGGAGACGCAGGGTGTTTTTGAGGCGGATCAATCATTTCCAGCATCCTTCTGTCATTTAGTTCCTGCGTCAGGCTATTTTAATCATGTTAAGTGTTGGTTTGTGTGCTTTCTGTCAGCTGTTGAACACATATGCGGGGTTTAACGCCTCATTGCTTTTGAGGAGCAACAGTTTGTGGCTCATAATTTCTTTGTTAATATACATCATCATTACTCGAGTCTTCAGTGTCACATGATCCATCAGAAATCATTCTAATATGCTGATTTGCGTCTCAACAAACATTTCTGATTATTAGCAATGTTAAAAATAGTTGTGCTGCACAATATTTTTGTGGAAACCATCATACAATTTATTTTTTCAGGGTTCATAGATAAATAGAAAGTTCAAAAGAACAGCATTTATTTCTAATAGGAATATTTCTAATTCTCTGTTTCTCTCTCTTTTCAGATCTCTCAGATTGAAAACGTGTCTTGTTTGTCAAAGCTTCGTTTGTTGAATCTCTCTGGAAACCGCATCACTCGAGTGGAGAATCTGCGAGGTCTGAACTGTCTGACTGAACTAAACCTCCGTCACAACAGCATCACATCTGTGGTGAGGAGCTGCACACGTATTAGTGTCCATCACATACATGAAGGACTCCGCCGGTCTGTCTGTTTCTCTGTCAGTCCATCTGTCCACCTGTTTGTCTGTTCATGCATTCGTCCGTATGTCTGTCCATGCATCTGTCCGTATGTCTGTCTGTCCGTCTCTGTCTGTCTGTCTGTCCGTCCGTCCATCTCTCTGTCTGTCTGTCCGTCCGTTCATCTGTCTGTCCCTCTCTCTGTCCGTTCCTCCGTCCATCTGTCTGTCAGTCTGTCTATCTATCCATCCATCTGTCTCTGTCTGTTTGTCTGTCCATCCACCCACCCGTCCTGTCCATCTGTCTGTCCGTGCGTCCCTCTGTATGTCTGTCTGTCCTTCCGTCCATCTGTCTCTGTCTGTCTGTCTATCTGTCCATCTGTCTGTCTTTTCGTCTGTTTGTCCGTCCGTCCGTCCATCCGTCTGTCTGTCTGTCCGTCTGTCTGTCCGTCTCTGTCTGTCCATCTGTTCATCCGTCCATCCATCAGTCCTTTTGTTTGTCCATCCGTATGTCTGTGTATGTCCGTCCATCCGTCTCTGTCTGTCCGTCCATCCATCCGTCTGTCTGTCTGTCCATCCGTCTCTGTCTGTCCATCCATTCATCCGTCCGTCCATCTGTCTCTGTCTGTGTGTCTATCTGTCTGTCTTTTCGTCTGTTTGTCCGTCCGTCCATCCGTCTCTGTCTGTCCGTCCATCCATCCGTCTGTCTGTCTGTCCATCCGTCCATCCATCGGTCCTTCAGTTTGTCTCTCCGTGTCTGTGTATGTCCGTACATCCGTCTCTGTCTGTCCGTCCATCCATCCGTCTGTCTGTCTGTCCATCTGTCTCTGTCTGTCCATCCGTTCATCCGTCCATCCATCTGTCCTTCTGTTTGTCCGTCCGTATGTCTGTGTATGTCCGTCCATCCGTCTCTGTCCGTCTGTCCATCCGTTCATCTGTCCATCCATCCATCCGTCTGTCTGTCCGTCTATCCGCCTGTCCATCAGTCTGTCCGTCTGTTTGTCTGTCTATCCGTCTATCTGTGATTGGTGTCATTTGTCTGCCTGTCTCTGTCTGTCTATCCGTCTGTCTGTGATTGGTGTCATTTGTCTGTCTGTCTCTCTGTGTGTGATTGGTGGAGTTGTGCAGGACATCAGCTGGATTGTGACGTCATTTAGTGTCTGGGACATCGCTGCTAAATTTAGCTGCAGTCAGGGAGAGAGAGGATGATCAATGCAGACATTCAGACACCAGGAACAACACACATATCTTGTCTGTGTTGTTCAGTCAAACACTGTGTTTTCACTGATTGATGATATAAATATTCCAGTAATTTATTCATCTTGGCAACCATCCTGAACACCCTAGCAACCAATTAGAATCATCTTAGAAACCCTCTAGAAACCACATTTTAGCAACTATAGTTAAAATGCTAGCAACCACTTTAAAAATCTTAGCAACTATCCTCAACAACACAGCAGCCACCCAGAAACATCCCACAGCAGCGACTCAGTGACCATCCCCAACCACTGCGAAACATCTTAGCAACCATCCTCATCACCTTAGCAACCACATATTGCTTTTGAAAAACCCTCAGTTGAAAACAATGACTGGCTGTTTCTGCTGTTGAACACTTCCTGCGTGTGTGTGCTGAATCTGAGCATCTCACACACACACACACACACTCTCTCTCTCTCCCCTCCCCCGCAGTCATCCTGCTCTTCCGCTGCCCCTCCCATCAGCACGCGTGTGTGTGTGTGTGTGTGTGATCGGGCGGATGGATCGGTGTGCCGGTGACTGTGGGATGCAGCATCATCTCTCTGTGTGTCTCTGTTTGTCTGCAGACGGATGTGGAGAATCTTCCTCGTCTGCAGCGTCTGTTTCTCAGCGCTAACAGCATCAGCAGGTAAGAGCCGCATTCGTCCGCGTGTGTTTAACCCCGTCCTGTCTGAGGACGTGTCGTGTCCTCATACTGCAGTAGCACGACACACACATACACACACATGGGTGGAGGCGTTCGGACAGTCATCTAGTGTGTCTGATTCTGTAGCCATGGGAACATGATTTAGCAATGTGTTTTTGCTGTGTTGTCATGGTGGGATGCTGTGGTTGCTAAGGGAGTGCTGCAGTCTGATGCGGTGTGACGGCCGAGTGTTTCTGCGTGTTTGTCCCTCATTACTGCTGTGTCATACTGCTGCATTCACAGCCCTGCCTGTGTGTGTGTGAGGGAGGGTCTGTGGGCGGGGCTAACTGGGGTCACGGGGTCACGCATCGTGTATGTAAAACTGAGTTCATTTAATTTACTCATTCAGTTTTGGGCGGTGATATGGAAGTATGTTTAAGCCACGGAATGGATAAAAAAAAATGAAACTTTTTATTTCTCATAATTCTGATTTTATATCTTGCAATTCAGGCTAGGGTTTTTATCTGAGAATTCTCATTTTCCGAGTGTGTTTGTGATTAAAAAGTCGTTTTTTATTTTCAATTCCACGGCAGAAGCAGGCTTCCATGCAGAGGGAAGTAACATGACACCGTTCCTGTTTATTTACTGTGAAGCTGCTTTGAAACATTCTACATTGTAATAATAAGGGTGACCTGACTTTGACTTGATGATTATCTCGTAGGTTTGATGCGCTGGCCTGTCTGTGGCACTGCCGCTCTCTGAGCGAGCTGAGCGTCGATGGGAACCCTGTCGCGCTGGAGTCATGCTACAGACAGACTCTCCTCCGCTGCTGCTCGCCACACCTTCAGCTGCTCGACATGAAGCGCGTCACAGTGAGTCCCGCTGACTTTAATGCTGTTTTACAGTTTTGAGTGTGTGTGTGCACTAATGATGACTTGTTTTCACCTGTTTATGAGCCTGGACCACAAAACCAGTCATAAGGGTACATTTTTTTAAAACTGAGATTTATGCATCATCTGAAAGCTGAATAAATAAGATTTCCATTGATGTATGATAGGACAATATTTGGCTAAGATACAACTATTTGAAAATCTGGAATCTGAGGGTGCAAAAAAATTTAAATATTGGGAAAATCGCCATTAAAGTTCTTAGCAATGCATATTACCAATCAAAAATTAAGATATATTGATATATTTACGGTAGTCAGTTTACAAAATATCTTCATGGAACATGATCTTTACTTAATATCCTAATGATTTTTGGCATAAAAGAAAAATCTATAATTTTGACCCATACAACGTATCGTTGACTATTACTACAAACATACCCGTGCTATTCAAGACTGGTTTTGTGCTCCAGGGTCACATTTGTTATGATACAAATATGTCACAGTTGTGATGTAAACAAAAAGGGTTAAACTAATTCAAAACAAGGCCAGGTTTAAAAAGAAAATACATCAACAATTCATTTCATGGGTTCTAATAATGATTCAAATGTAGTATGTTTCTGTTGTGATACATTGTATTTTCAAAATAACCAGGTTATTATTATGATAGCAGGAGGCACAAATTTTAATTAAAAATTTGTCATTTTCTAGAATTTTTGATTATGTCATGGAGTAAAATTAGAGCTGCATAATTTACATAAATATTTTTTGGTACATTTACCAATATAGAAATAATTAATAAATAGATTTTATAAATATAAAAAAAAAAAAAATTAATTTATCGGTGTAAATGTATTTTATGAATGTATATTTTTCAAAAATATCTTTAAAAAGCTAAAAAAAAAAAAACAAATCTACATTTTGTGCCCTGGATTGTGTTTGTTAGAAGCAAACAATGATGTTAAATGAGTTTATCACAGCAGGTAATTTCAGTCACTGTTGATCTGAGCATATAATACTTAGAAATATTACAAAAATACACAGTGCTCATTTCTAAAGAATTCCCCATCGGCCAGAATCGCTAAACACATCCGGGAATAATGACTCATAAAACTCAGAGAAAAGCTGATCTGACATCTGGCCTCTGTGATGTGCTGATTTACAGAACAGCTCCAGGATCAGCTGATCAAACGTGTTCAAAACTGCATGAAAAGAGGAGTGTTGTGTGTTATATATAGTGCAGATTATCAGCTGTCATATTAAAGACTGTTTTGCATGGAAGCCTGTTCCTGCCACTGAATAATACATTTAAAAAAAGTTTATTGTGACTTGTTATTTCACAATTCTGACTTTTCTTCTCTGAATTATGAGATATAAACTCACAATTGCAACTTATAATATATCAGTCTTTATTGTCTCCTCAGAACTGGACTTTATAACTTGCAATTGAAAAAAGTCAGAATTGCGAGTTTATATGACACAATTCTGAGAAAAAAGTGAGATGTAAACTCGAAATTGCGAGAAAAAAGTCAGAATTGCAAGATACAAAGTTGCAGTTGAGAGACAAAAGTCAGAATTGTGAGTTTCTATCCTGCAATTCTGACTTTATAACTTGCAATTTTGCGTTTATATCTACAGTTCTGAGAAAAAAGTCAGAATTGTGAGATAAAACGTCACAATTACCTTTTTTATTTTTTATTCAGTGGTAGAAATTGGCTTTCATAGTTTTGTTACTCGTTTATTAGTAAATCACATTCAGACAGACAGTGAGTGTGTGTAGCCTGATCTCCATCTCTCTCCAAATGATCCTGTACCAAGACCTCCGAAACTGTTGCAGTGCATGCTGGGAAACAAACAGCTGGGCGGTTGGCAAATTGTCTGAAAATAATCCTCTCTGATCCACACACACACACACACAGTAGAGTACACAGAGGCATTTGTGTAGTGTGTGTGTGTTAATTGCACGCTGACTGTGCTGCTGTTGTGCAGGAGGAGGAGAGACGCACGGCGAGCGTTTCAGCACGAAAGGAGGATGAGAAGAAGAAAGAGAGTCACAAACAGGCTGCACACAAGGTACAAACACACACTTTAACACAGAACGAGAACACAACACATATCTCCAAAAAAATCAGCTCAATTCAGAGGGAAAACAAATCCACTGCAGGATGTTTGTTCTGGTTTTAAGCAAAAACTCACTTCATTTTGATGCATTCCTTCATTATCTTCTGTCATTTTTCATCTCAAGTAAAGAATGTCAAGATATTTGTGCTGGAAAACAAACACTGAGGAGGAGCGCCAGTTTCTGCGGTCGTGATTTCTCGCATGCGTGAGTGTTTTTGACCGTGTGCTGATGAGCTGAGATCCAGCAGGGATTTGTAATGTAAGCCTGATAATTCCCGTTGAGTTCAGCATCGCTCACTCACACACAGGAGTGGTGCATTCATCACCTGTAGGTGCTGTTTGTGGGTGGCAGCGGCTGCGCACGTATCACACGCTGCCCCGGTGCATGATGGGATATGGAGCTCATCCAGACACATGGATGGAACCAGTCAAATTCTTTTGGATCACAGCGATGCTTGAGCTCTGACATCTGTGTGACACATTCAGTCCCAGGATTCAGTCTTTATTCTCTAGGAGCATCTGGAGGTCAAGAACATAAAACACAACTACAGTTTCTCCAGAATGTTGTTGATCTGAATCTCATGAGGCTCTAATTATGGATACAGAACAGTGCAGACACTCCAGATGAGAGAATCTCATTAAATGTCTCATCAAATCTCGTCATGTTAGTCTAGTTCATATTTGAACAATTTATCAACACTTTTGTGTGATCTCTGACGTCGGTTATGGTCACATGACACAACACATTTTTTAGGGTTTCATTTTAATTGTTTTTATGTTACAATGATTATTTTTGTTGTTTCTTTTTGATTGTTTTTATTAAGTCACTTATTTAATTTTTTTTTATTTATTTAGTAAATGTTTTATTTGGGTTGTTTTTATCTTAAAATCATTTTCAGTTTTTATGATTTAATTTTATTAAGTGTTTTATTATGTTTAAAAACCATTTGTGGCCCTGGACCACAAAACCAGACATAATGGTATTTTTTATTTTTTTATTTAGATTTATACATCATCTGAAAGCTGAATAAATAAGCTTTCCATTGATGTATTGTTAGGACAGGACAATATTTGACAAACTATTTGACAAACTGGAATCTGAGGGTGCAAAAAAATCTAAATATTGAGAAAATCACCTTTGAAGTTGTTCAAATGAAGTTCTTAGCAATGCATATTACTAATCAAAAATTAGGTTTTGATATATACAGTAGAACATTCACAAAATATCTTGATGGAACACGATCTTTACTAAATATCCTAATGATTTTTGGCATAGAAGAAAAATCAATTTTGTCCCATAAAATGTATTTTTTGCTATTACTACAAACATACCTGTGATACTTAAGTCTGGTTTTGTGCTCCAGGGTCACATTTATTTTATTTTCACATTTTTACCATTTAATTTATTTTAGTACGTGCAATTAAAAATGTATATTTTTAATATTTAAATTCTTATTCATTTCAAATTTAATTAATATTTAGTAATTAGTGAGTGATTGACATTAGACTGATTATTGACGATGTCAATGACCTGAATTCTCATTTACTGTAATGCATATGTATAAATATTGATATATTAGTAGTAGACTATAATAAACTATATAAAATAAACTATATAAAAGATTCTTCATGAGGTTTACCCCGATGCTGCTTCCTTAAAGCAGTAGTAGTTGTACACAGTTCTGAAGGCCGCGCTCTTTCTTTTTGTCGCAGGAAAGACGTCGACTTGCGATCCAGAACGCAGCGCAGCAATGGGAGGGTCTGAAAGCGTGCCTCGAGCTTCCTGCCCAGAACGGCACAAAGGAAGACGTCAGTCCAGACAACAGCCCCGCCCACAGCCCCGCCCAGACCAATGGAAACACGCAGGAGACGTCACCGGATGAGCCCAAGTGAGGGTCACTCATGAGTGTATTTGTGTGTGTGTGTGTGTGTGTGTGTTTGACCGATGTGATTCTCTGTCACAGACGCTTGAGTCCGCTCACAGTCTCAGCTGGAGGGAATGAGAACAGGTTACGATCAACAAGTCGACCAAACAGTCCCAGAGACCCCAGGTACACTGACGGCTTCATTAACTCACTCTGCTGTCACTGATTAACACACTGACATACAGCACAGAGTCAGAGTTTGTGTTCATGTATCAGCGGAGGGTGATGATGCTGTACTGAGTGTTTATTAGATTTGTTGGTTTGTTTTAATTAGCAACAGTGTTGCATTTGATTTCCTTATTCAGAGAGTCAACCAATAGGGATGCAGCCCCGTTGCCATGGTTGCAGGTGATACGTGATGCAGAAATGTAGAGTGTTGGAGGAATAATCAAAATGATGTCATGATTTACTCACATGCATGTTGTTTCCAAACCGTATGCTGTTCTTTTATCTGTTGAACACACAAAAAAGATTTATTTTAAGAATAACTAGACAATTTCCAAAGATTTTTTAGTCAGCTGAAATACTTTCTTGAAGTCCTCCTGATTATTATTTCAATAATGTTCATGCATCTTCACACTTCTCTGATTCAATTCTTGGTTAAAGGTCACATGACATGTGACAACAAATAAAATATTTAATTTTTATTTTATTTCATTTTAATTTTTTTTTTTTTTAGTAAAAATTTCGGTTAGATTTTTTGTGAATTATTTTAAATTTACTTTTTTTTAATAATTTAATTAAATCCGACTAAGTGTGTTATTTTGATTGATTAAAATTATTTCTGTTAATTTAAAATTTGTCTTATTTTTATTATTTTGATTGTTTCTATTTTTAAATTATTTATCTATTTAGATTTTACATTTTAATGATTTAATTAATATTTACTAAGTGTTTTATTTTAATTGTTTTTGTTTTGAATGATTGATTTATCTTAATTTGACATTTTTATTTATGCATGAGGTTTTTTTTGTTTTATATTTTTAATTATTGCTTTAATTTAGCCTATTACAACTGAATTATTAGCCTAGTTTTTAAAAAGTTTTAATTAAAATTATTTTATTTAAAGATTTTAATAAAAAAATTTACAATTTTGATTGTTTCTGAATGATTCGTTTATTTTAATTGTATATTTTTATGATTTATTAGTGTTTTATGTTATATTAAACATCAGATTTATCCAGTTATAAGAGAAGAGGCCTGACCGAAAATGTCGATAAACCAGGATAAGTCACACTATTGCACTTTTGTGTGTTTTAATACTTGCTAAAAGCATCTCGGTGATCCACAGCAGACTGATCTGATTCCTGGTGGCTCACTTTGTCAATTGAGTCCATTAAATGAAGAATTTCTGTGTAGGATCAGTGATTAGCGATGAGCAGAAGAGCACTACAGATTCATTAAGGAGCGTCTGCGCCGTGAGTGTTTCTGTCTGTATGTGGGCAGAGAATTACAGCGCCAATCACGTGCGTCTCATCAAGAGCGTTCATTAAAAACGCATTATTCCCCTCAGAATTAACCTCTCGAAATTAAATCTCTCAAAACCAAATTGCTTCAATTATAATTAACAAAACCACACTGGAAACGCTGATGACTGACAAACGATTGTGATTTTGACACTGATTCAACACTTAATTCACCCGCCAGTCAGAAATACACTTGATTTTGTATGAATCAACTACTGTGAGATTTGTTTAGTATGTATCTTTATCACTGTTACAATAAAACCAGCTTGTAATGTAATAATCAGATGTATAAATTCATACACAGCTGAAGAAACTCTACTTTTCAAACATTTGGGGTTTAGGAAGATTTACTAATGCTTTTGAAAGAAGTCTCTTCTGCTCATGAAGGCTGCATTTATTTGATCAAAATTACAGTAAAAATGTGAAATATTATTATAATTCAAAAAATCTGTTTTCTATGTGAATATCTGTTCAAATGTAATTTATTTCTGTGATCATAGCCGCATTTTCAGCATCATCACTCCAGTCTTCAGTGTCACATGATCCTTCAGAAATCATTCTAATATACTGATTTGCTGCTCAACAAACATATTATCAATGTTGAAAACAGTTGTGCTGCGCAATATTTTTGTGGAAACTATGATATGTTTTATTTTTCAGAATTCACAGATGAATAGAAAGTTCAAAAGAACAGCATTTATTTGAAATAGAAATATTTTGTACCATTATATATGTCTTTTCTGTCACTTTATTCGTCAATTTAATGCGTCCTTGATGAGTAAAAGAATTAATTTCTTTAAGAAAATCTTACTGACCCCAAACTTTTGAATGGCAGTTTGTATAAGTAATGTGCAAAGTATTTGCATGGTATGTGCAAATCCATTTTCTGTGCAAATGCAAGGATTTTGTTAGGGATTGGTTGTAGTACTTAGCATTAGCTGTATATAAAAACAATTGTAAGCAAAAGCTGGATCAGATGTGGATGACAGACACTGTGGATCTCATTGTGCCAAATGTGAATTTACAACAGGCTGGAGTCCAAATATTCCTCTCAGAAGAGTCTCTGCCCAGACATGTTGAAATCATTCATACAGTTGTGTGTAACAGGAGGCGTTTTGCTCATGTGATGTGTTATGTTTTGTGTTTGCAGACCGCAGGACGCCGGCGGTCCCAGCGTTCAGAGTCTGTCTATGTCTGACAGTCATCTGGCGGAGCTGGACGGCGAGACGCTGCGTCTGTTCGGCCCCGGGGCCCTGGAGACGCTGGAGCGCTGCTGGGGCGTTCAGACAGCTGCGAGCGTCACCACCGTCGCCTTCAGATACATCCACTTTGACTCCATCATTCCCATGTTCCTGCGCATCCGCCTCAAATTCCCGAACCTCACGGTGAGAATCACAGCGATTCACACAGAGTTTGCTGAGTTTCACTAAAGAAAATAGTTGCAATCAAAGCCACAGCAGAACTTTTGAGTCTCTGAGTTGTTACTGAATGAATTCAAGTGTTTGAATGAATTGAGTGAGTCAATGATTCATTGACCCACGCATAAAGACATTCACCTGCTTCATTTCTGAATGAATTCACAGTTTTGACCAAATCAGATGAGTCAGTGATTCAGTGATTCATCCATAAAGACAGTCACTTGCTTCATTTCTGAATGAATCCACGGTTTTAAGCAAATAGAGTGAGTCAATGATTCAATGACTCGCGCATAAAAACAGTCACTCGCTTAGTTTCTGAACGAATCCAAGGTTTTGAACAAATCAAGTGAGTCAGTGATTCAATGACTCGCGCATAGACAATTGCTCGCTTCATTTCTGAACGAATCCACGGTTTTAAACAAATCGAGTGAGTCAATGATTCAGTGACTCACACATAGACAATCGCTCGCTTCATTTCTGAACGAATCCACGGTTTTGAACAAATCGAGTGACTCAATGATTCAATGACTCACACATAAACAATCATTTGCTTCATTTCTGAACGAATCCACGGTTTTGAACAAATCGAGTGACTCAATGATTCAATGACTCACACATAAACAATCATTTGCTTCATTTCTGAACGAATCCACGGTTTTGAACAAATAGAGTGACTCAATGACTCATGCATAGACAGTCACTTGCTTAGTTTCTAACGAACCCACAGTTTGGAACAAATCGAGTGACTCAATGATTCAATGACTCACACATAAACAATCATTTGCTTCGTTTCTAAATGAATCCACGGTTTTGAACAAATCGAGTGACTCAATGATTCAATGACTCACACATAGACAATCACTTGCTTCATTTCAGAATGAATCGGCCGTGTGAATGAATCGTGACTGTTTTAACACCCATCTGATGCTGTTGTGTCCCGCAGCACCTGATGTTCATGGAGACGAGCATCACTCATCTCCCTCAGCTGGCGGCTCTGGCTCAGGTGCGGCGTCTGGAGCAGATCAGTGTCCATTCGGAGGGGAATCCGGTGGTGGGTCTGACGCTCTGGAGATCCTTCCTCATCTACAGACTGCAGCATCTCAACCTGCAGAAGATCAACGGCACTGAGGTGTGAGCAGTCAGTCTCTGTGTGTGTTTGTGTGTGTGTTGGGAGTGTGTGTGTGATGATGTTTGTGTGTTTCAGGTCACTATGAATGAGATCATGGCATCGGAGCGGATGTTCGGCGCTCTGGGTCACGTCGCTGCTACAGAAACGCCACGCTGCCGCCTGCTGCTGCTGCTGGAGGAGTCCAGGTGTGTGTGTGAGAGACAACAAGCCAGTGCATGTCCATAGCAGCTGCCATCCTAAAGCGAGTGTGTGTGTGTGTCCAAAATTATTTCAGCGCTCCAGGATTTACAGTATTAAATACAGTTTGTTCTTGTGCTGTGCAGAAAATCTTTTCATCCATCTGCTGCACCCATGAGCACCTCAGAGACTTTAAAAAGTGTGATTTCTGGACCTGGAAAAGTCATTGCAGTTCATAAAATGAAAACTTAAAACCCTGGGAATTTAATTTAATTACAATTTTTAATTTAATTTAATTTTTAAATTAAATAAAATTTAATTTAATTTTTTAACGTTAAATTTTTAATTAAATTTTTTTTTTAAATTAAAATAAGTTTTATTTTTTAAGCCTGAACAGAGATGGTGCTAAAATTAAAATTAAATTTATTTTATTGTATTTTATTTTATTTTATTATTGCGTTAACTTGGCATTTGATGCAGGAGTCTTGCTTTATTTGTTTAGGAGTTTTCATTCAATTTAATAAAATTTATATATTTATTCTATTCTAGAATTATTTTAGTTCAGCATAGACTTTAAATTTTAATTAAACATTCATAATTCTAAGTTTATTTTAGGTTGGCATGGACTTGAGAGGCCCTGCTTTAATTTTAATTTTAATTTTAATTTAGTTTAGGTTAGCATGGACTTCAGAAGCCTTACTTTATTTAATTTTAATTGAATCATTTTAATTTTAATTTTGGTAGGCATGGACTTTAGAGGCCTTACTTTATTTAATTTTAATTTAAATTTAAAATGTTTAATATTAATTTTAATTTTAATTTCAGTTGGCATGAACTTCAGAGGCCTTACTTTATTTGATTTTATTTTTAATTTAAAAAATTTAATCTTAATTTTAATTTTGGTTGACTTCAAATGCCTTAATTAATTTTTTCATCAGTTTTAATTTAATATTCTAATTTAATGTTACTTATTTATTTATTTTATTCTGTTATTATTTTAAGTTGGCATAGACTTCAGACTGTAATTCATCTCCACATGGTTTCAGTCCCAAATCAGACGGCAGATCAGATCACATGAATCAGCATCTTTCAGTCTCAGATGTTTTGTTCCTGCTGCATGTGTCAGTGGTTCTGTCCGTCCGCTGTAGGAAGCGGCAGCTGCAGTTCCTGTTGGACGGCCGCGGGCGCAGAAGCGGTCAGAGTCCAGAGGAGCTGAAGGAGAACGGCAAACAGCTGGGAGACGGTTTGAGCCGAGCGCTCTTCAACTATCCCAGCAGACTGTCCGACGGCCCCGAGGTGAGAGGCGCACTACATACGCCGACACAGATACGGGTCGCTCCGCGTCCAGCGGCACTAACTCATCTCTGCGTGTGTCAGGAGGGCGGCGCTGACGCGGCGGAGCGTTCGGGGATGGTGCAGCAGTATCTGCGAGGGCTGATCCACAGAGCGTCGGGTCACTGCGTGAAGGCAGACGCGCTGCAGAAGATCTGGCCGTCGCTCTTCAGCGAGATCGTGAGAGACGCCGTGCTGGAGATGAGGGACAGACAGGCCTTCAGACACACCAGTCTCCAGCGGCTCCACAGAAAATCACAGACGTGAACGCAGAGTCTGAATGTACAGCGCGACTGTCCTGATCTGAGCGGATCCGCTCAGTCCTGTGGGCCAATAACTTCCTCTGTGTCTCTAATGGTGCTCCTGATGAAACAGACATTACACGCGTATTACAGACAGAGTTTCCTTCAGATGTCTGTGGAGTTAAACTTCAACTAACAAGATGGAGATTCTTCTCAAACTGTTGCTCTGCCATGATAGTAGTTGAGCAGAAAGAGAAATCAGACTGTAGAGGAATATTTATTTTATTTTATTTTATTTTTTATTTTTTTTTTATTAGAGCCCAAGCAGACAGTTTTTTGTTTAACATTTTATTTTTATTATTCTGTTATTTTATTTTATTTTTTTATTTATTTTATTTCATTTTAATAGGGCCTAAGATGGTAGTGTATTTAATTTTTATTATTCTATTATTTTAGGCTAAAATGGACTTCAGATTCCTGACTTTTTTCAGCAGTTTTATTTTATTTTATTTTATTTTATTTTATTAGGGCCCAAGCTGATAGTCTATTTTATTTTAACATTTTATTTTTATTATTCTATTATTTTAGGCTAGAATGGACTTCAGATGCTTTACTTTTTTCAGCAGTTTTATTTTATTTTATTTTATTTTATTTTTTAATTTTTATTTATTTTATTTTATTTTATTTTATTTTAATAGGGCCTAAGCTGGTAGTGTATTTTATTTTTATTATTCTATTATTTTAGTCTGGAATGGCCTTCAGAGGTCTTACTTTTTTCTGGAGTTATTTCATTTTATTTTATTTTATTTTATTTTATTTAGGGTCAGTCCAGTTAACAGCTCTAAACATGTTGAGAGTTTAACTAACTAGCTCAAGATTCTCTGCTGAGCTGTGACTGAAAGTGAAATCTGAGCGCGAATGAAGACGGTTTATGAAGAGAGTTTAATCTGCACTTGAGCTGCATGATCAGTTGAGTTTTGACTCATTTCTGAACACTCATGTTTGTGTAGATGAAGCGTTTGTGTTCAGGTGTGTGTGTGTGTGTGTGTGTGTGTAGAGTGTGTTTCAGATCTTCTGTTCATTCTGTCTATGATGCCTGTCGTTTCCTCATATTGAATGTCAAAATCAAACCACATGATCTTTCACAATTTATGTTTTGTATTTGACTGATTATTAAAAAGATAAAAGTGAAAAAACTTTGACCTGAATTTGCCAAGAAAAAAGAAAACATCAAAAAGTTTTTCACCTTTATTTAACCAATTAAATCATATTTTAATAATATATTTATTTATAATACTTTTTTTACTTTACTTAAGTAAAAAAAAAATTAAATAAACATTAACTGAAATAAAACAATCATTAAATGAATCAAATACATTTTTATTTTTACTTTTGTTTAAAAAAAAATCAACTTTTTTCCCCCACATTTCCTAATGATGCTGTGCTTGAACTAAAGATCCTCCAGGAAAAGTTTCAAACTGTTCCTGCATCAACAGCTTTTGTCCTGAAACATTCCTGTCAAACACTCCTAACCATTAACTAGTGCTCAAATCAAAGCAGATGACAGACTGATGACTGCGTTTTCACAAAAACAACAGCGATGGGATCCTGCTTGCAGCTGATGAATGACAGCTAAAAACATGCGGGCAGAAAGAGGTGAGAAGGTGAAAAACAGAGGTTAGGATGATTATTTGTCCTCAGTGTTTGTGAATGAAGACTGAGCTGTTGAATCTCTGACACCCATTTCATTTTAACATTTTATAATTTATTATTCTGTTATTGTAAGTTGGCACTGGCTTCAGATGCCTTTATTTGTGCAACAATTATTTTATTGCAATGAATTAATTTTTATTTATTTATTAACACATTAATACATTGTTTTCTGTTTGTTTTTTGGGTCCAATTGATTGATTTTATTTTAATATATTTATTTATTTATTTATTGTTATTATTTTAAGTTGGCATGGGTTTTGGAGGCCAATTATTTGTGCAATATTTTAGTGCAATCAATTTTTTTATTTATTTATTATTTCTAACTTTGTTGGCCCAAGCTGATGGGCCTATGCATATATATATATATATATATATTTATTTATTATTATTATTATCATATTTTAGGTTGGCATGGGTTTTATTAATTCATTATTTTATTGAAATTAATATTTATTTATTTATATATGTATGTATGTATGTATATATATATATATATATTTTTTAATTCTATTATTTTCGGTTGGCATGGGCTTCAGATGACTTATTTTAATTGTCCAGAAGTTTTATTTTGACATGCAATCTTATTTTATTTGTATTATTAATTAAAAAAATAATAATTTAAGATGCTGAAAGTGGTGCTGTCACACAGGAATATTTCTCAGATCTACTTAGACCTGTTTAAATCTGCAGAACAAAAAAAATCTGTGAAACACTGATACCTCAATGAAAACATTTGAGCAGATTAAGTGACAACTGAAGAAACCATTCATTTTTTTTCGCACCCCTTTGCAACTTTTTGCCTTGAGGGCAAAAGAGAGGAACGTTTGGTGTCTTTTGAAACAAACAAGACACAAAGTGTGTAATCAAAGCACACATTATATATTTTCATGAGGTATTTGTCCTCCCAGTCTTAGAGATGTAGATGACAGAGAGTCCATCTGACTGAAGGTGAGTGTTCAAAATAAAATGTCAAAGAAAGAGTAGTTTAACCTCAAGAAAATATAAGTGGATCTTAGCATTATTTTAAAATAATTGTATCATATTTGTAGCACTTTTATTGGGGGACCTGTATGTTATAAAACAGACTCTAAAATCTGTTTTAGAGATTTTAGACGTGTAAACGGTGGCATTTAATTTGTTTAATGTCTATAAACTGTAGCAGATGCTTTTGAATCCAGTTTCCTGTTTTTACTGAATCTCTCTCTCTCTCTCTCTCTCTCTCAGCAGGTGGCGCATTCTCATTCTGTCTCTGAGCGCTTCGTGTCTCCACGGATGTTTGACTGACGGAGAAACTTTTACTGGAGTGGAATCATCGCATTTGAACAGGCTGAATGTCATTAATGATGGAGATTATTGCTAATGAGGGACGCGTAAATTGCAGGATTATTATTGAACGCGCAGGATTACGCGCGTCAGGACGCGTCACGATCCATCAACGCGTTCACCATTAGAACAGCTGGAGCTCAACGGGTACCGCACTATTACTACACTATCACCACACAAACTCTATCAGGCACCAACACAGGGTAGAATGGTAATTCTGTCATTTTACTATGTGTAGGAGCTATAAGAAATGTATTTTTCACATTTGAATATTTGGAAAAGCAAGTTACGATAGTACTTTTTCATATATGTATATGATAATTTCATGGTAGCTACTTAAGAAAACACTGTGGTAACATTTGGTAACACACCAACAACAGTGATAACAGTAAATTATGCATAAATACATGCAACTAATCATAATTCTATAGTAAGTGCATGTTGTAAATTAACACTGAGCAGTGCTTAAACATGTAATTATACTGTAACAATGACACCTTAGAAAGAAGTGTAACCAAAATGTAATACTATGAAACTTTTTTGATACTTTACCCCTTCACATAACATATAACTCACGTTATATCACACAAACCTTCATGAATGTGTGGTTACTGACTCCTGCGTGACTTTCCCACATGCACTTGAATGCAGCAGCTGCAGTGTTGCAGTCTTTAACACATTTAACAGCTCCAGTGCTCCAGAGGTCAGCAGGTCAGGTCAGAGGTCAACTCAGGTCTAAAAGAGTACAACGTGAGTTTGAACTTGAGTGACACAGGTGTGTGTGTGTGTGTGTGTGTACAGGTGCAGCGCTGCAGTCAGTCTTCAGTATGAGAGCAGCTCTGAACATCAGGTGAGGAACACTGTTTTCACATTTATTCATTCATTCCTTTTAGCATTTCATTGTCACTTTTGATCAAAATTAGTGCATCCTTGCTGAATAAAAGCGTTTATTCTTCATTTAACATATAAGTAATGAATGCTTTTATTCATCAAGGATGCATTAAATTGATTAAAAGTGACAGTGAAGACATTTATGTTAGAAAATATTTTTATTTCAAGGAAATGCTGTTCTTTTGAACTTTCAGTTCATCTGTTAATCCTAAAAAAATATAATGCATCTCAGTTTCCACCACAATATTGTGCAGCTGTTTTCAACATTGCTAATAATCAGAAATGTTTGTTGAGCAGCAAATCAGCATATTAGAATGATTTCTGCAGGATCATGTGACACTGAAGACTGGAGTAATGATGCTGAAAATTCAGCTGCGCATCACAGATATAAATTACATCGTAACAGATATTTACACAGAAACAGATTTTTTTTTACTGTATTTTTGATCATATAAATGCAGCCTTGATGAGCAGAAGAGACTTCATCTGCATTAGTGACTTTTATAATCTCTTGTGTTTGTAGTGTCACTGTGTTTCTGTGGCTGATCTTCATGTGTCATCACACAACAAGGCAGGTAAGACTATTTATTCATGCATTTATTTATTTAACTATTTTGCTGTTTCCAAAATTAAATTTGTACATCACTGGCTGATAAACTGAGGTAAATTGATGAAATTACTGATACTGTATTTGGCTTGGATTTTGTTTAATTTGATCTGATCCTGGACCACAAACCCGGGTGTAAGTAGCACGAGTATACATTGTATGGGTCAAAATTATTGATTTTTCTTTTATGCCAAAAGTCATTAGGATATTAAGTACAGATCATGTTCCATGAAGATATTTTGTAAATTTCCTACCGTAAATATATCAAAACTTAATTTTTGATTAATAATTTGCATTGCTAAGAACTTCATTTGGACAACTTTAAAGGGGATGTTCTCAATATTTTGCACCCTCAGATTCCAGATTTTCAAATAGCTCAAAATCTCAGCCAAATATTGTCCCTAACAAACCATACATCAATGGAAGGTTTATTTATTCATCTTACTCAGATGATGTATAAATCTCAATTTCAAAAAATTGACCCTTATGACTGGTTTTGTGGTCCAGGGTCACATATAGTTAGAGTTTCTTGAAATCTTAGAAAAAAGTTTGTGAAAGTTTGTGAATCTGAAAAAAAAATTCAAGGCCCTGGAAAGTTTTTGAAAATAAACACACATAGGTACAGGTCCTTGAAAGTGCTTGAATTTATTTTGTGCAAGAAGTTTTCTGGAAAAAAGTCCATATTATTCCCTAATGTGTTATTTTGGTAACACTTTGTGCCCTGTGCATACTAGCTTGCTTGGTTTTTGTTAGTTTCGTGCATTTACAAGAGCATAAGCTCTTTTCAATAAAATCCATGCAAATCCATATCAGATCATTTTAGAAAATAGTGTAAGATGTACCGAATGTTCTTCAGTTTTATGCAAAACAGATTTAAGACAAATAGAATATCAGATCTCTGTCATATGGCCAAAAAAAGCTTTTTTGCACAATTTGACACATGAAAACTGCAACAATGTATCTTACAAGGCAACACGATGTAACCTTGCTCTCACTTCAAATGTGTCCCCACATTAAGTCCTTGGACCTGGAAAGTCCTTGAAAGGTCCTTGAATTGAAGTTAACCAAGGTGTGGGAGCCCTGCATAATATTCATCTGAACTCAAAGTGTCACCACATGGATTTCTGTTAAAAAAAAATGAAGCATTTCCAGAGAGGAAAACATGTGCTTGAGTGTCGTCTCATTCCTGTCATAGTAAGAGTGATCACATGGTCTCCAGCTGTCTGACCTCTCAATGACCCTGAGAACGACCACAGCTTTGAGTTTTAGGGTCCGGCTGAGTGAGGTCACGCCCTCTGGCCTCTGACTGGCCGTCAGCTGTTGATTGACAGTCTTAGTGCTCTGGCTCTAAATACATGTCATTTTGTTTCCTCTTTATGTACGTGATGCGCCATCACACGTGCTCAGATACGGTCTGATCCACAGCAGACCGGTTCTGAAGGAGCGTCTTTGAGGTCGTGGAGCTCTTGGGGTTCGTGGGGCGAGTGTTCGCGCTCCTGCGGCGGAGGAGTTCAGGAACAGACCAGAGTCTGTCTGCCGCAGTATCCGTCAGCAGCGCCGCCGCACAACGCGGCCACAGACACGCCGAACCAGAGCCAGCAGAGACACGTGAGCCCCGGCAGATATGGATGGAGGTGTGACATTATCTTCAGCAGACAGACCAGCCGTTCTCACTCCTTTATTTGGCAGTCATGATTTATTTTGCTATTTCATTATATTTTAATGAATTGGGTAGCCCCATTTGTTTAATTTAATGTTACATTTCATATAATTATTAGCTTTTCATGCTTGATTTCATCATATCTGTTTAAGGAGAACAAACAGTAGCCGTATCGGTCCAGGAGCTTACGGATACGGCAGGATGCCATACGTAACGCCTCTACAGAAAGAATCCAGCCGAACGTCCCACAAACAGAGACGATCAACATCAAACCTCCCACGCCAGAGTTACAGAACTCATCAGAGAAACCCGTATCAAAACACCCGCTATCACTCAGCCGTCCAGCCGCCCGCCGCCGCCCAGCACACCCGACCGCAGATCAACACAGCGGCAGTGCAGACGAGGCCGTACAGCCCGCTACCAAACACCTCCTGCCCCGGAACCGCGAACCGCCACAAGATCTGCAACACCATGGTAACATCTGCAGAGAGACGCCTCTGTTTATGTCTGAATATGCATTATACAGGTAGATCTGCTTACAGCTGTTAAAATTGGTTACACTTTTGATTTTGCAACTACATGTCAACTAGCAGTGATTAGAGTTTCAGCAGACTGTCTGCTTAACAGATATTCTCCTACTACAGTAGTCAACATTTAAAGTGGATCAAAACCTTTCATCAAACTCGTCCCAAAATATCCATTCTTGCCAATTTTGATAAACTTTTCTGATCCGCTTCAAATGTTGACTACTTTATAATTTGCAGACAAATGTCAACTCATTCTACTAACCCTAACCTAAGTCTACTAATACTCTAATAAGAGTTAGTTGACATGTATGCAAATTAATGAGTGAGTTGATATTTAGTTGCAAATGAATGAGATTTAGTTACTTGTAGTTGCAAATTAATGAGAATTTGTTGAGGTGTAGCTGCAAAGTAATGGGTTAGTTGAAATTTAGTTACAAACAAGATAAAAAAAGTTTGTTTTAAAAAGTTTTAAAGTCTTAAAAAGACTTAAAAGTTTTAAACTGTTAAAAGATTTTAGAAGTTTTAAAAGTTTGATGGTTTTCAGTCTGAAACAGACTGAAGTTTAAAATACTTTAAAATCTTAAATCTTGAATGTTTTGAAGGCTAATCTGTTAGATAGATAGATAGATACATGTTTCTAGCATGATTAGCAAGTTGCTAGCATGTTTCTAGCACGATTAGCATGTTGTTAACATGTTGTTAGCATGATTAGCAAGTTGTTAGCATGTTGTTAACATGTTTCTAGCATGATTAGCATGTTGCTAACATGATTAGCAAGTAGTTAGCATGGTGCTATCATGAATAGCAAGTTGCTAGCATGTTTCTAGCCTGATTAGCATGTTGCTAGCATGTTTCTAACATGATTAGCAAGTTGTTAGCACATTGCTAGCATGATTGACAAGTTGTTACCATGTTTCTAACATGATTAACAAGTTGCTAGCATGTTTCTAGCACGATTAGCATGTTGTTAACATGTTGTTAGCATGATTAGCAAGTTGTTAGCATGTTGTTAACATGTTTCTAGCATGATTAGCATGTTGCTAACATGATTAGCAAGTAGTTTGCATGGTGCTATCATGAATAGCAAGTTGCTAGCATGTTTCTAGCCTGATTAGCATGTTGCTAGCATGTTTCTAACATGATTAGCAAGTTGTTAGCACGTTGCTAGCATGATTGACAAGTTGTTACCATGTTTCTAACATGATTAACAAGTTGCTAGCATGTTTCTTGCCTGATTAGCATGTTGCTAGCATGATTAGCAAGTTGTTAGCATGTTGCTAACATGATTAACACGTTGTTAACATGTTTCTAGCATGATTAGCAAGTTGTTACAACGTTGTTAGCATTGATTAGCATGTTTTCAGCATGATTAGCAAGTTGCTAGCATGGTGCTAGTCTGTTTCTAACATGATTAACAAGTTGTTAGCATGTTGTTAACATATTGCTAGCTTGTTTCTAGCATGATTAGCATTTTTCTAGTATCTTTCTAGCCGGATTAGCATGTTGCTAGCATATTTCTAGCATGATTAGCAAGTTACTAGAAAGTTGCTAGCATGATTAGCATGTTTCTAACATGATTAGCACGTTGTTAGCATGATTCTGGTTGCTAGCCATAGATAGTCAGTAATGGTTAGATGATAGATAGATAGATAGACGAGTTTGAATGAGTTTGATTGGATTAGAAATACAGTACATAGAAGGGAAGTTTGATTGAGTCTCAAAGGATTCTGGGAGTTTGAATAGTCAGATCAGTCTGAAGATCTGGGCTGATTTTGGCGTTTGTAGAGTTAAAGCTGTAGGACGAGTTAGAGTTGAGCATTTTAGTCTCAGAAGAAGTTGTTTAAATAGAATTTGAGTGAGTTGGATTTCTCAAGACAACTTAATTAATGACGGCTGACGTAGTTGCAAAAGCACGAGAATCTGTTG
Source organism: Labeo rohita (assembly GCF_022985175.1). NCBI lineage: Eukaryota > Metazoa > Chordata > Actinopteri > Cypriniformes > Cyprinidae > Labeo > Labeo rohita. Next base: position 164,800 of record NC_066886.1, on the reverse strand, counting down.
AGGTGTAGCTGCAAAGTAATGAGTCAGTTGAAATTTAGTTACAAATTCATGACAGTTGAAATGTATTTGCAAAATGACTTTTAGTTAGTAGAATGTCTAAGCTGCATTATCAAAATAAAGTGTAACCCTAATATCTATTGATGTTTCACACATTCATTTCACCCAGCAAAATGGCATTTTTAAGCCTGAACTTGTAAAGTGGTTTGAACGGCTTTGACTCATAGATATTCACACACTTTTTACAGCAGCACACACTTTAATGCCCTGTTTAGTTTCAACATGTCAAAGAAACTGATGCTGTTTGAAAACTCTAAAGAGATGCAAGATTTACTCAAACTGAATCTAAAAGCAGCGTGTTTGTGAATCGACAGGCCTGTCCGTCACCCAGCAGACCAATGAGAGAGCTGCAGTGCTCCACGTTCAACACGCAGCCCTTCATGGGGCGACTCTACCACTGGGAACCTTTTAATGACGGTGAGCGGATTCTCTCAGTTCGTGACATGAATGAGCTTCTGCTGACGGAATGATTTTAGAAAGTTTCATAGGAATCTGAGAGATTTCATATGCTGTTTCTTCTTACACTCAATTCAAAACTTTGGGGTTGGTCATTTTAAAGTGCATTTTAAAGTACATTCACATAAGATTTTAGTCCAAAAAACACAGCCTTGATGAGCAGAAGAGACGTCTTTCAAAAACATTTTTAAAAATCTTACCCCAGTTTTCTGCATACGTTTTTGGCACAAATCTCTTGTTACCCCGAGGAAAAATATCCTGAATGCCGCACACATATTTGTGTTGTTAATTAGCTCTAATGATCATGTTGTAATTAAAGTTACAGTCACATTTGAGTGAGTTCATTTGTGCTGCAGTGGAGTTTCCCAGCATGTCGGATCCTGTGCAGCGAATGTTCTCCACTGAACAGATCTGATTTATGAAGTGTGAAACTGCGCCAGTGTTTGATTCATATTCACTTATGTTTATGGTTTATGTGAAATATTCTTCTACCGCAGGCGGTAAATGAAGAACAGTGAAGGCATGCCAGAATTTAGTATTTTTGTCTTGATGACAAACTAGGTTCATTTCAACAAACAATCAAAGACTCATTCTGGTTTATTTCACCATCATGTGTCTTTGCTGTCCTCTAGTGGCTGCTGTGAATCATTACAGGCGTCTCATTGTGTTCTCATCAGTAGTGCTTACAGTGATTTAAAGGTGAAGTCCACTTCCAAAACAAAGATTCACATATAATGTACTCACTTTTTTGAGGAAAACTTTTCAGCATTTTTCTACCAATTTTGAACTTCAAAAATACAGTTTAAATGCAGCTTCAAACGATCACAAATGCGGTTGTAAACGATCCCAGCCGAGGAAGAAGGGTCTTATCTAGTGAAACGATTGGTTATTTTAATAGAAAATAATACAATTTCTATACTTTTTAATGTCAAATGCTCGTCTTGTCTCACTCTGTCTGGACTGTTTTTGTTCAGGTTCATGTCAGTTAGTGTATGTCGAAAAACTCCCATCTCATGTTCTCCCTCAACTTCAAAATCACCCTATATCGCTGTTTTACCTTTTTTGTTAAGGGTGTTTGATCTTCTTTGCATGTTCACTTTGCAAACACTGTGTCTGTTCTTCTGCAGCGATGTAGGATGGTTTTGAAATGATTTTTGAAGTTGAGGGAGAAAATACGATTGTAGTTTTTCGACATACACTAACTGTCTTGAGTCAGAATACACAGAGTTCAGGGAGAGAAAGACAAGACGAGCATTTGAGATTAAAAAGAATTAAAATTGATCTTGATTGATTTTGCTAGATAAGACCCTTCTTTCTCAGCTGTGATTTTATTGAAGCCGCATTTAAACTACATTTTGGAAGTTCAAACTCGGGGCACCATATCAGTCCGTTATATGGAGAAAAATCCTGAAATGTTTTCCTCAAAAAACAATTTCTTTACAACTGAAGAAAGAAAGACATGAACATCTTGGATGACAAGGGGGTGAGAACATTATCTGTGAATCTTTGTTTTGGAAGTGGATTCTCCTTTAAGCCTCACAATGCATTCAGGTTTGTTTTGACCCAGAAAAGACGTTCAACATTCTCTCATGTGAAGTCGTGTGTGTTTGATCAGTTTCCAGTGAGCAGCGTTGTGAGCTCAACTGTCGCGCCGTCGGCTTTCGTTTCTACGTGCGTCAGGCGGACAGAGTGATCGACGGCACGCCGTGCGGACAGAACCAGACGTCTGTGTGTGTGGCCGGACAGTGTCAGGTAGGAATCAGGTATTCACAATTGTTTTGCTTGCACACGTGTGCTGGAATGTTTTTTTCACATGTGGGTTCATATGCGGCAGCAGCAGCAGGACACTATTAAGTGCAGGAGCTGCAGTGCTGCGGTTGTGCAGTGGAGGGCAGTGGAGATTGAAGGATGTGAAAACATCACACAGCTCTTTTGCTCTTGTTGTTTCTTGTCATTTAGCAGAAAGTTTCATTTGCAGTAACTTAATTGTGTGTCTGACAGCTCATGGCTTTGAATCTCATGTGATGGGAGTTTCTAGTGCAGATCATTTACAGTCACACACATCTAAAAAAAACTCATTTCTTTGATGCAAATATTGATATATTATTTCATTTGTACAGTAAATTTAAAGTATAATAGTGTTTGTTTTATTACATACTGATTTTTATAGAAAGCTTGGTAGCACTTTACAATAATGTTTTATTCAGTGTTGCCAAGTCCACAGATTGAAGCGACCCCAATAACGTGATATTTAGCTCCTGGAATGCGAATTTTACTAGTGGAACCCCATCAAAAATTATTTTAACCCCCAGAACATGATTTTTAACAGGGGATCCCCCTTAAAACACACTTTTGATTAACAATTTGTCATGTTTAGTTGTTAGGACCTGGCAACCCTGGTTTCATTTGTTAACATTAATTAAATATATTAGCTTTAGGGCTATCAAACGATTAATTGTGATTAATCACATACAAAATAAGTGTGAGTTTGCCTAATATATGTGTGTGTTCTGTGTGTGATTATTATGTATATGTATTTATTATAATTTTTATATAATTTATATTATATATAAATAAAAATATTTTGTACATAAATAACACTTTTCTCATAAATATATACATTAATTTGTGCATATTTATATATACATAGTAATTACACACAGTACACACACATATATTAGCCAAACTTAAACTTTTATTTTGTTTGCGATTAATCGAGATTAATTATTTGACAGTCCTAGTTGACCTGAACAATAAACAATATTTCTAAAGCATTTTTAGTCAATGTTAATTGTAACATTTACAGTACATTTTTAAATCAAAAGTGGTATTTCTTCATTTGTAATAAAATGTATTTATTTATTATAAACTACATTTTTTATATATTATATTTTTTTTATTTATTATAAACTACTAACATTAACAAAGATTAATAAATGCTTTAGGAAATATATTGCTCATTGTTAGTTTATGTTAACTAATGCATTTACTAATTAACTAATGAACAAATGTGACCTTATTGTAGTGTTACCAAAAACAGTAAGATTTTCATTATTGCATTAAAACGAGAATTTAGGGAGAAAATGTGCTGAATTGTCATAAAAACAGTGTCACTTTAGGAAAATGTTTTAAGAATAAGCTTTAGATTATTTATTTGTTATTATAATTAACCAAAAACTAAAACCGTAAAATGTTAGCTGAAATAAAATAAAATATTTAAAACTGAAATTTCTCATTTTCTCTTAGTTTAACTTGAAACAACCTAAAACTGAAATAAAAATGAATAAAAAGAATACATATATCAAAACAACTACTAATGAGAATGACAAAAACACTACAAAATGGCTAAAACTATTATTTAAAAAAATCAAATCAAATCAAATTTAAATGTATAATAGTATCTCAATGATGAGCCGGTTGTTTCTTCTTGAGTTTGATCCTAACAGAATTTTAGTGACGTGTTGTTAACAGTTGATCATCTGGACATCATTCTTTGTCGTCCCTATTAAAGCTTTTCTCTTACAGATATATTATTCCGTATATGCGTTAATTACCCAGAGTTCAGTGCGGCGTGCCACATCCTGCACGTAAAGACTGTCAGATGCACAACAGTTGCCGACTGTCTGAGCCGGAGGATCTTTTGTGTTTGTGAGTGAATTAGCCACGCTTTCAGCGCTCCGGAATCTGCCTGTCGTCCAGCTGTGCTTTTTGCAGACATGTCACTTCAGCAAATCCTGCAGAAATAAGATGTAACACAGACGCCACAATAACAAGCTGCACATGCCAACACGCGGCCGCGCCGCACAAACAAAAGGTTACATTTTAACGACGCTTCCATTCCTCCGCTGTAGGATGTTTTGTGACATTTCTCTCAGATGCTCTGAATTCTTCTGAAAGCTGACAGAGATTGGTCGACAAATCCAGAGCTTAAAGATCTCTTCCTCGGGTAATGAGGAGGATCTGTGGACGGGATGAAGATATCAAACGCCAAATCCACCGCATTAGCCTTGACATTTAGATATGTTGGCAGGAAGGCCGTTTGGGTCGGATTTAGAGCAACTTTTCCAAAAAACATGATTCAGTGAGCATCTGAAACTCAAATATGATCATCAGTTTCTGTGTGAATGTAATAGAAAAATGATCACTGTATGAGAATGTTGTACTTGTCAGGGAGGTTGTAGTTATTTTCGCTAACACTTTACATTTCACAGTTGTAACTTTACATGTCACAATTTTAATTTAATATTTTGCGATTGTAGCTTTATATTACAATTCTGACTTTACATCTCGCAATTGTAAGTTTACATTTCACAATTGTAACTTTATATTGTAATTCTGACTTAACATCTCACAATTGTAACATCTCACAGTTCTAACGTTACATTTCACAGTTGTAACTACATCTTGCAAATGTAAGTTTACATTTCACAATTGTAACTTTACATCTCACAGTTGTAACATCTCACAATTGTAACTTTACATTTCACAATTATAACTTTATATTATAATTCTGACTTAACATCTCGTAATTCTGAATTTACATCTCACAATTGTAACTTTACATCTGACAATTGTAACTACATCTCGCAATTGTAACATCTCACAGTTCTAACTTTACATTTTACAATTGTAACTTTACATCTGCAAATTGTAACATTTCACACTTGTAACTTTACATCTCGCAATTGTAACATCTCACAGTTCTAACTTTACATTTCACAGTTGTAACTTTATATTGTAATTCTGACTAAACATCTCATAATTCTGAATTTACATCTCACAATTGTAACTTTACATCTTACAATTGTAACTACATCTCGCAACTGTAACATCCCACAGTTCTAACTTTACATTTCACAATTGTAAATTTACATCTCGCAATTGTAACATTTCACAATTGTAACTTTACATCTGCAAATTGTAACTACATCTCGCAATTGTAACATCTCACAGTTCTAACTTTACATTTTACAATTGTAACTTTACATCCGCAAATTGTAACATTTCACACTTGTAACTTTACATCTCGCAATTGTAACATCTCACAGTTCTAACTTTACATTTCACAATTGTAACTTTATATTATAATTCTGACTTACCATCTCATAATTCTGAATTTACATCTCACAATTGTAACTTTACATCTCACAATTGTAACTACATCTCGCAATTGTAACATCTCACAGTTCTAACTTTACATTTCACAATTGTAAATTTACATCTCGCAATTGTAACATTTCACAAATGTAACTTTACGTCTGCAAATTGTAACATTTCACAATTGTAACTTTACATCTCGCAATTCTAACATCTCACAGTTCTAACTTTACATTTCACAATTGTAACTTTATATTGTAATTCTGACTAAACATCTCATAATTCTGAATTTAAATCTCACAATTGTAACTTTACATCTTACAATTGTAACTACATCTCGCAACTGTAACATCCCACAGTTCTAACTTTACATTTCACAATTGTAAATTTACATCTCGCAATTGTAACATTTCACAATTGTAACTTTACATCTGCAAATTGTAACTACATCTCGCAATTGTAACATCTCACAGTTCTAACTTTACATTTTACAATTGTAACTTTACATCCGCAAATTGTAACATCTCACAACTGTAACTTTACATTTCACAATTGTAACTTTATATTGTAATTCTGACTAAACATCTCATAATTCTGAATTTACATCTCACAATTGTAACTACATCTCGCAATTGTAACATCTCACAGTTCTAACTTTACATTTCACAATTGTAACTTTACATCTCGCAATTGTAACATTTCACAATTGTAACTTTACATTTCAAAATTATAACTTTATATTATAATTCTGATTTAACATCTCGTAATTCTGAATTTACATTTCGCAGTTGTAACTTTATATTACAATTCTGACTTTACATTTCACAATTGTAACATCTCACAATTGTAACTTTATATTACAGTTCTGACTTTACATCTTGCAATTCTGAATTACCTTCTTTTTTTAATGTCTCCTGTTGTGGAAACATGCTTCCAGAGGTTTTCTTAGATGATAGATTTCTTATACATTAAGGTTCCATTTGTTAAAATTAGTAAACTACATTCGTTACCATGAACTAACAATGAACAATATTTCTAAGCATGTATTATTAATGTTAACTCAGATTAATAAATAGTCTAACAGATGTATTGCTCATAGTTAATGCAGTGAGATGGGAGATTACTGTAAAGAGTAAAGTGTTTACCTTTCATCATATGCCAAAGTACATTTGTTTGTATTTTTAATGAGGTTGCACATTTTTCAGCTGCTAAAATTTCATGCAGAGATGAACAAACGTGTGTTTAGGGTGCATTTACTGTCCTGAAACAGTTTGGCGTGTTGGTAAATGCTGAAGAAGTGTAACTGCAGCTGTAGACGAGCCTGAGAGGGAATTTCACCGTTTCACACACTGAAGAAAAGAAAGAGCCTTTATGAAGGGAATCCCACTGAGCACTGAACTGCGGCAGAAAGCCAGAGGAGTGTGTGTGTGTGTGTGTGTGTGTGTGTGTGTGTGTTTTCATGTCTTTACAGCTGGTGTTCCCAACCTTTTTTGTTATTGGAACCCCTGTGACCTAAATTATTTGCTTGAAATACCCTTGTTTACCAAGAAAAATATAATATGTGATTGCATTGCATTCACATATTCACATAAAAAAAATCAAAAAGGTACCTTTTTGTCAAGCTTCCATGCATACGGAGTGTATGTTATGTTTTATTTTACTATAAAACATCTTAAGGAATTTTTGTTTCTTGCCATACTTGCCCTATTTTTTTGAACTGCTACTGTAAATGAAGACTTTCTGAAATGTAAGACATTAATACTGCAGTAAAGCTGCTTTGAAATGATGCACATTGTAAAAAGCGCTATGTAAATAATGTTGACTTGTTAATGAGTGAGATTGATGTCAGTGCACCCGTAGCTCATGTCAGTAAAAACTCCAGAGTCACGGGTTTAAGGCTCAAGGAGTTCCTGAACTCTATAATATATATGCGTTTAATGGAATGTAAGTCTCTTTGGATAAAAGCATCTGCCAGATGCATTAATGTAAATGCGGTGAGTTACGGCTCTGAACGCTGCTTTTGTCTGCACGACAGCATCAGTGATTGAGCCTGTGAGCTGAATGAGAGTGAGATGAAATACTGCAGGAAAAACTACTAGAATTCACAGGGAGAGCAGAGGAACGACGACACTTTCCAGTGATAGCGCAAACTGGGCTCCAGACAATATATTTATAAAAGTAATAAAGGTGCAAATCTCAGGTGCTTCACAGAGAGACATGGAAAAGCAGCTTGGAAATATCATTTAAAATAATACCATGTTAACACCATTTTAGTTTTTGGAGGAAACATGTAGGCATGGAAAAATAATTTATAGTGCATGTTTTATACACCATAGTAGCAAGTAAAAAGTGGTGGAAGTAAAAAGTTAAAATTAAAAACTGTATTTAAATTTAATATATTTTATACATTTGCTTTTGAACACATCAAATATATTGAAACTTAAATCATCTGACAATATCATATAAAGAGTTCATTTGCAAGAACAGATAACTTTTTGAGCAATTTTGAACAATTTTTTAAAATAATGATTTTTCATTGTGAATTCCAGTTAATATTAATCAAACTGCAGTTGGGTTAATTTGATTAAGTAAAATACAGCTAGAAATACAGTTAACTAACACAGTAAAACAATAAAAATGTGATAACATAAAAAACATAATTTAAATTTTTTTTAAATTGACTTTTATGTTTTTGCAAATAAACTCTTCACATATTTAACGCAATCAGTAGATTTGTTTCGTATGAATAGAAAAATTAGCTCTATTATTTACATTGCATTATTAATTGCATTAAATAAACTTATTTTTAACATCAAAAACATATTAGTTGAATATGTATTGCTAGAAAATCATAAATCAATAATATAATAAAAACGGTAAATCTTAAATAATAATTAGTGCTGTCAAACGATTAATCGCATCCAAAATAAAAGTTTTACATAATATATGTGTGTGTACTGTGTATATTTAATATATGTGTATATATAAACACACACACACATACAGTATATATTTTGAAAATATACACAGTACACATGAAAAAATGTGATTAATCTCGATTAATTGTTTGACAGCACTAATAATAATGCATTAAAAAATAATAAAATACATACTAATGAGGGTTTAATCTGTATCCATCCCAAGTGTTGCAAAAATTAGAAACATGATGTAAAACAAATGTAAAATGTAAGTGGTTTCATCTAAAGTGAAGGAACAACTGTCCTTAGTAGTTTAATCTCTTCCTTTCACTAATATTTTGTTAAAAAGCAACTAGACTTGTCTTCACCATTCTCTAATCTCTAGTGTGTGTGTGTGTGTGTGTGAGGTGTTGATGGTGATGTTTGTATTGAGATATCTGGAGGCTCTACAAGTGCGTCTCTCGGGCCGATGTGAGCTGTGAGTCTGTCTGCAGCCGCACATGTAATGCTGTTTCAGAGTCCGGCCTTCAGCGCCTGCTGCTTACACTGGGCTGGATTTATCGCTGTAGCTTCACGTTCAAGTCTGAATGTAAAGACGCTCACACAGTTTCACTCGTTAAGAATGAACATTGGTTTCCAGGGTGTTGCTGTGTGGTTGTTACAGTGTTCTGGGTGATTGCCATAGTGTTGTGGTTGCTGGGCTGTTCTGGGTGGTTGTCATTATGTTACTGTGTCATTTTAAGGCTGTTCTGGTTGGTTTCCAAGGTGTTGCTGTGTGGTTGTTAGAGTGTTGCTAGGGTGTTGTGGATGTTCACCAGGGTGTTGCAGTTTGGTTTTTAGGGTGTTCTGAGTGGTTGCCAGGGTATTGCCATGTGGTTGCTAGGATGTTTTGGGTTGTTGCCAGGGTGTTGCTACAGTATTAATTTACAAGGGTGTTTTGTGTGATTGTCAGGTTTTTGATATGTGGTGTTCTGGGTGGTTTCCAAGGTATTGCTATGCGGTTGCCAGGGTGTTTTAGGTGGTTGCCATGTTGTTGCTTGGGTGTTATGGAGGGTTTCTAGGGGGTTGCTATGTGGTTGCTGGGCTGTTCTGGGTGGTTGTCATTATGTAATTTTGACGCTGTTCTAGGTGGTTTCCAAGGTGTTGCTGTGTGGTTGTTAGGGTGTTGCTAGGGTGTTCGGGGTGGTTGCCAGGGTGTTGCCATGTGGTTGCTGGGGTGTTTTGGGTTGTTGCCAGGGTGTTGCAACAGTATTAATGTACAAGGGTGTTTTGTGTGATTGTCAGGTTTTTGATATGTGGATTCTGTGGTGTTCTGGGTGGTTTCCAAGGTGTTGCTATGCGGTTGCCAGGGTGTTGCTATGTGGCTGCTGGGCTGTTCTGGGTAGTTGTGATTATGTAATTTTGACGCTGTTCTGGGTGGTTTCCAAGGTGTTGCTGTGTGGTTGTTAGGGTGTTGCTAGGGTGTTCTGGGTGGTTGCCAGGGTGTTGCCATGTGGTTGCTGGGGTGTTTTGGGTGGTTTCCAAGGTGTTGCTATGAGGTTGCCAGGGTGTTGTGGGTGGTTGCCATGGTGGTGCTTGGGCGCTGTGGATGGTTTCCAGGGTGTTGCTATGTGGTTGTTAGGATATTCTCATTGGGCCTGAGAGTCGTTGCCAGGGCATTGTGGGCGGTTGCTAGGGTGATTGATTGCTGCTTCTCTCTTTCTTACCATGTGTGTGATTCTGTACAGTTAGTTCTGCTGTCATTAACAGTGGGTTGATTTTACGGTTAACAGAAGCGTCCCAGGAGAAGTGGAGGCCGGCGTTCTGTTAAACTCATCGTCAGTGGCCTTCACCTCCACGCTCGTGTGCATCTGGACTGTGCTGTGATCAGTTTCCCACATGTATATAGGAACAGTTTTCTGTGCATCCCACCTCCAGACTCCAGATGCTAATAACATGCAGTGTCCATGTATTTGTTTATATGTAGCACATTTCATACACAGCATTAGCAAAGTAATATGGTAAATGTTCAGTAGCATGAGTTGTTTCACTGTTGTGTTTCTCTCAGTCATCCTGAAACTTCCCACCTCATGTCCCAGAATCTCTCTCTCCCTCTCCCTCTCTCTCTCTCTCTCTCTCTCCATTCCCACTGTTCCTCCTCCAGCAGCTCAGCTTTCACGTCTGTGTCAATGTGTGTGTCAGTGTGTGTGTGTGTGTGAGATCTGCGCTCCAGAGGACGACACAGTCGCACAGAGAGCGTGTGTGTGTCATGATGCTGTCTGCCGTGGCTCTGCTGCTGCTCGTGTGTCTGCAGATGCGTGTTCTGGGGAAGCCGTGGACGCAGGTCTGTGTGTTTCATGTTTGGTTTGATGACACTGCTTCAGAGTCTCGGGGAAATCACCTCTTCAGTTTACATTTAGACAAGCATGGAAGCATTTTAAGAAATGCATTGTCTGAGCTGCTGTTATCAGTCTTGTTCTGCACACTGTGGCTTGTTGATATGTTGTGCAAAATATTAACTGGATTGTTTTTAGGGATGTTTGTTAGATGCAGATGTTTTAATATTGCCTAACTTTATCGCATAAATATTAATTAAACCAATGTGTGAAACAGATGCTTGAACAACTTCACATCCACTCAGAATTTGCAGTCTGAATGAGTTTGACTGTTTAGTTTTCAGTTTTGAACTTGTGAATCTGTTTTTCTCTGATTCATTCATTTGATGTGAATCAAATGAATGAATCGAAATCATCAAAAATAATTTGAGATTAGGCACCTTTCATTTGGAAAGTATTTCATTTTCATTCACTATATTGTAGATAAATAGTCATTAACACATGATTATTTAAAACATAAAACGTTTTAAAATTGAATTTGCAAGATAATTGAAAAAAAAGACTAGTTTTGCGAATCTGTTTTAACAAATATTATGTTTTTATGTCAGCGTGATTCGTTCATTTGATATTTGAGTTGATTTGAGCTAATCAAGATCCAAATAAAAAATTATTTTAGATTTTAAATACACATTATCACTTGATTATTAACAAAAATATATAATAATAATAATATACCTAAAATAGTTTTTAATTTTGTGTATTTTTGGACATTTGTGACCCTGGAGCACAAAACCAGTCTTAAGTATCACAGGTTTATGTGTAGCAATAGCCAACAATACACCGTATGTGTCAAAATTATTGATTTTTCTTTTATGCCAAAAGTGATTAGGATATTAAATAAAGATCATGTTCCACTAAAATATTTTGTAAATTTCCTACTGTAAATATATGAAATTTTTGAAATGTAATATGCATTGATAAGAACTTCATTTGAACAACTTTATAGGTGATTTTCTCAGTATTTTGATTTTTTTTTTTGCACACTCAGATTCCAGATTTTCAAATAGTTGCATCTTGGGCAAATATTATTCTGTCCTAACAAACCATAAATCGATGGAAAGCTCATTTATTATGGACGCTTATGACTGGTTTTGTGGTCCAGGGTCACATCTGATGTCAGACTGATTCATTCATTTGATGTGAATCAACGGATCTTATGATTTTCAGTTGAATTTGCAAGATAAATGCTTCTGCACTTAAATAAAATGACTCATTTTGTGCGATAAGTCGTGTCAGCTCAACTTTGGATGTCAGTTTGAATGCATCATCCTAGATTTTTGCTAAATACGCCGATTTAACAAGCGTCCTTGATCGTTATTGTGACATTTATGGTGTGTTTTGGGTGTGATGAGTGTGAATAATCTGCACAGATGCTACAGAAGGCCACGTTCACTTCCTCCAGCACTTCCCCTTCCATCATGAAGATGTCAAACGCTGCAGATACGACACCGCAGAGGCCCTTTAAATGTCATCGCTGGGCTTTTAATAACAGGATCCAAGAGATGAAAGAATGAGAGCCGTTACAGCCGTTCGGTGCCGGGTTTGTGGCTATTTTAGCGCTCTTTACGGGAGGACGCCGCGTGTTTATGGTGTAACCTTGACCCTTGAGGCTCTGGGTGTCGCTCGTTTCCGTTTCCTCATGCTGATGTCGGCGCTCAGATGAGCCGTAAATCACAGCCGAAGCAGATTCGCGTCACATGTTTGCAACTCACAACTTGAAGTTGCGCTTACATGTGATCTGTGGGATCCTTTCACGTGTTTTCTGGTCCAGCAGGTGAAAATGGTGCATCTGATCACTTAGTGACGTCAGTAGCACACGTGATGTGAGGAATCGTACACATCTTGAGCATGAGTTTGAGCTCTGGTTGAGTTTTCTTTGTGTGTGGTGTGTATATTTGTGCGTGGCAGACCGGTAGTCAGCCGTTTACAGTCTGAAGGTAATTACAGCGGCTCCAGTGCTGGAGTTTACCGCGGTAAACGGTGGCCGTTATGAGCCTGCGGTTATGCTCTTAAAGTCCCAGAGTGCATCTGTGCGTTTGGAGGACACATGCTGCCGTCCCGTCCTCCACATGGGGTCCACATGAGCTCAGCCGCAGGAGTTTCACAGGAATGTGACACACAAACAATTACAAACGCTGCTGCTTCAGACGGTTGGGAAATATATTCCCTCATCATACTGTAAATGTTCTCTAAGCCTCTGCAGATTCCCACGTTTTGCCTCATGCATCAGTTGTTATATAAATGTTACGACACAAAAATGAGCTGGAAAGTGTCTAAATTGTCCTTTTGAGGTGATTTTTCTTTTTTTGAAAGTTACTGTGTTTACCAGCTTTACATGATCATGTCAGGAGTTGAAATATTGCTTGTACACTACCAGATGTTTAATGTTTTGAAAGAAGTCTCTTCTGCTCACCAAGCCTGCATTTATTTGATCCAAAGCAGAGCAAAAACAGTACAATTTTGAAAACTTTTACTATTTAAAGTAATTGCTTTCTATTTGGATATATTTTCAAATGCAATTTATTCCTGTGATTTCAAAGCTGAAAAGTCACTAATGCAGATGATGTCTCGTCTGCTCATTAAGGCTGCATTTATTTGATCAAAAATACAGTTAAAAAATAGTGAAAAATTATTAGAATTTAAAATATCTGTTTCTATGTGAATATCTGTTAAACTATAATTTATTTCTGTGATGCGCAGCTGAATTTTCAGCATCGTTACTCCAGTCTTCAGTGTCACATGATCCTTCAGAAATCATTCTAATATGCTGATTTACTGCTCAACAAACATTTCTGATTATTAGCAATGTTGAAAACAGTTGAGTACATTTTTTTAGGATTCTTTGTTTAGTTAAAGATCCAAAGATTAACATTTATCTGAAATAAAACACTTTTGTAACATTATACACTGAAGTCAGTATTTGTTTTTTAGAAATTAAAAAGAAATTATAGAAATTAATGCTTTTATTTAGCAAGGATGCTTTAAAGTGATGATAAAGTGAAAGACGTTTATAATGAAATTTCTATTTCAGACTTTCTATTCATCAAAGAAACCTGAAAACCTTCTACTCAGCTGTTTTCAATATAATAATAATAATAATAAATGTTTTTTGAGCAGCAAAACACAATATTAGAAAGATTTATGAAGTATCGTGACTGGAGTAATGATGCTAAAATCAGCTTTGAATTGGTAGGAATAAATGACATTTTAATAGATATTCACATAGGAAACAGTTATTTTACATAGTAAAAACATTTCAAATTTTTAGTGTTTAATGCAGGCCTGGTGAGCAGAGGAGACTTCTATAAAAACATTAAAGATCTTACTGTTCAAAAACATTTGACTGGTAGTGTAACTACATAGAACAGGTTATTTTTGTGTATTTAAGTACAGTACTTTCTAACCTTGTGCTTGTTTTTATAAGCTGAACTGTTTTTCTGTGGTGATCTACAGTCTCTCAGATCATTTGAGAATTTGAAATTCGAATTCGAAACATACAATTTTCAGTCTAAAATAAGCAACCAGAGGGTTAGAAGGTCACGTTGAGTACAGTCAGGGTCCATCTGTGTTGTGTTGTACATCTCCATCTTCATGTGATCTAAATCCATCATGATGATGTGATATCACCGTTCTGAATTATCATCTCATAAAAAGGCGCCACACACGGTGATGTTTGACGGCCGTGGGCAGATGAAGCGATCTGAGAGCTCCTGGTGTCTGTTTGTTGGCTTTGTAAGGGAGACGCTGATCTGGATGGAAAGAGCACTTGAATGGTTTCCAGCCTGTCCATAAGATGCTGGCTGCCGCTCCCAGTGCATCGTGGGAACTCGTACGGAGAGCGGGAGACTCTGCCATAAAGCAGCGCCGCAGATGTCCGTCCAGCGGCTCGCGGCCGTATTTCATCTGATCGTTATTTATTATATGAGCCCAGAAAGAAGACTTTAGGACACTAACTACTGCATTTTATTTATGCCAGAAGTCAGAATGTGAATCTGAAGTATAAACAAGATCCAGGTGAACGTGAGCGTTAAACACACAAAGAGCTGCTTTGTTTAACTCACCTGAACGCTGAAAAACATGATGTTCTTGCTCAGTGTTTCTGTCTTGATTTCCAGCACAAATATCGAAACATTCTTAAATCAAGATGCACTTACTTAAGGCATTAAATGACAGAAGATATGAAATCTTGTTTTGAGCCAAGTACACTGCAAAAAATGCTTTTCTTACTTAGATTTTTTGTGTTGTTTCCAGCCAAAATATAATAGAAAGGATTTTTAGACAATTAAAAATTATTGTCTTGTTTTCAGAAAAAACATGTCAAAATTAATTATGTTTTTGCTTAAAAAAAAGATAAATAATCTGCCAATGGGGTAAAAAAAATCATCTTGTTTTCTGTTTGAAATAAAATTATTTTGCTTACCCCACTGGCAGATTATTTTGCTTGTTCTAAGCAAAAACTCACTTCATTTTGACTTGTTTTTTTCTGAAAACAAGACAATTTTCGGTTGTCTAAAAAATCCATCTTGATTTAAGAATTTTTTGACAAAAAATCGAAATAAGAAAAGCATTTTTTGCAGTGTAAAAACTGATAAAAAATATTTTATTTACTTAAAACAAATATGTGTATGTAAAACAAATTTGAACTGAAATAAAATAAAATATAAAAATGTTTTATTTCAGCTAGTTAAGAACATTTCTGGTTTTGTTAAGCTTGATGTACTAAAATAACTAAAACTAAAACTGAAATAAAAATTAATAAAACTACTATAACTGACAAAAACTAAACCAAAACTAAACCAATATGATACTAAAATAACACTTCTTAAAAACAAGAAAAAATATATCAGCGCTTCAGAAAAATATTAACTTATTATAACGATTTATTTAAATATTATTTTTTTATATTTTAAGCATAAACATGGCAAAAAGGCTTATTTTACTTAGTATTCTTGTCTTGTTTCTAGTCAAAATATCTAAAAATTCCTAAATTAAGATGCATTTACTTAAGGTATTGTTTTCTGAAAATTTACGTGAGTTTGAGCCAAGTAAAACTCAAACTGAAATCATAAAAAATATTTTATTTACTTGATATAAAACAAATTTGAACTGAAATAAAATAAAAGTATAAAAACGTTTTATTTCAGCTAGTTACAAACATTTCTCATTTTGTCATTAGTTTAGCTTGATGTACATAAATAACTAAAACTAAAACTGAAATAAAAATGAATAAAACTACTATAACTGACAAAAACTAAACCAATGTGATACTAAAATAACACTGCTTAAAAACAAGAAAAAATATGTCAGTGCTTCAAAAAAATATTAACTTAATTCAAATGGAAACAGGTTTTTTATATATATATATATATATATATATATATATTTTATTTTTTTTTTTTTTTTTTTTTTTTTTTTTTTTTACCGTAACTTGTTTTAAGCATAAAAAATAAAAATGCTTATTTTACTTAGTATTTATGTTTCTGGTCAAAATATCTAATTTACTTTATGAGAAGACTAACAAAATTACATAAGATATTTAGTCTCGTTTCCAGGGGAAAAAAATTAATGAAGTGCAGTTTGCTTAAAATAAGTAAAATTATCCGCCAGTGCCTCTTGTTTTAAGAATATTTTTCTTACCCCACTGGCAGATAATTTACTTGTTTTCAGGGAAAAAAAAAATAAGAACATTTTGCTTTAAACAAGACTAAATATCTTATGTCGTTTTGCTTATCTAGTAAATGCATCTTAATTAATTTTTTTTTAGATATATTGACTAGAAACAAGACAAAAATACTAAGTAAGAAAAGCCTTTTTTTATATTGCAGTGAATTCACTTGATTTTGCGTCTCAAGTTAATGTATCTTGGATTAGGAATGCTTGGATATTTGTACTGGAAAACAAGACGAAATGCGATGTAATAATTGCACTGGTTCAGTCAAGGGCTTGAAATATCAATAAATTGAGGCAGAATAATTCGAGGTCATCGGTTGTGCGCAGACGTGTGTGTTCTGCTGCGTGTGAAGGTGCTTTTGTTTGAATTCGCCCATTATGGAGTGTAAAATATCCCGGGCCGCTGTAATTGTAGCCGTCGGGTCAGTCGGACTGCGTCTTTCCCGCTGCCAGCTTCATTCTCGCTGGTGAACCACAAACTGGAGCCGCCCGTGGCTTCAAAGAGCTTTTACTGTAGAGAGGATATTACATATCACAGGAGACGCTGATCCGTCAGGCTGAAACTCTAGAGGTTTGGTGTTTCGGCCGTCATGCGTCCAGCTGTCACATCCGTGGCGTTGAGGAAAAACCGTGTGATGATGGATGATGATTACATGCAGAAACTCTTGATTCTTCACCATCATCTCCACCTGCGAGGAGAACTGTCTTTATATGAGCACGGAACATCACCGAAACGCCGTCAGCTGTCGGCAGCAGCGAGTCTGAAGGGAATCTTAGGAATGCTGAAATCCGTGTTTTGGTGTTTCTCCGGGTGCCAAACAGGCCGGATGTCCTGCAGAGAGGGAGAGAGAGACTCTGGGAACCAAATGACCTGGATTCAGGTCTGATGCTTCCTTCAGGTCCTCCTGGGAAAGTCCTACTTACACGTCTGAAAGTCATTACCGTCTTCTGTGTTTTGCGTCTGAAGAGATTTTGGTCAGACAGAATTGACGTTATAATGATGATTATTGCAATAAGTATAAGGTTAACTATAATAATTATATGGAAGCTCGTTTACAACACTGAATAAAAAATAAAGGTCACTGTGACTTTTCATCTCACAATTCTGACTCTTGTCTTACAATTTAGATTTTTTTCCTCAGAACTGCGTGATCTTGCAATTCTGAGAAATAAACGTACAATTGAGAGAAAAAATTACAATTTCCTTTTTGTTATTTTTTTTAATCAGTGGTTTAAACAGGCTTCCTTATACTGTATATATTGTTCCTCTGCAATGTAAAAAAAAAAATTAGTTGTTTCAACTAAAATAATTTGTTAGCCCACTGACTTAAATTTTTTTAGTTTAGTCAACTAAAATATTCCGGTTGTCACTTAAATTAACATTAAGCAACTTAAAATTTCAAGTTGACTAAACTAAAAATTATATTAAGTTGAAAACGTTTTGAAAGAATTTTTTACAGTGTGTGTCATTATTTTTATAGTTTGAAAATCATTACCATCAGTTGTATTTTGTGTCTGAAAGGATTTTAGTCAAACAATATAGACATGTTATTGCAATAACTATAACGATAACTAAAACAATAAATATAATAACTTAAATGACTATAATGGTAACTGTAACAATAATTAAAGATATTTCAATAATTCGAAGAATAACTATATTAACTATAATGATAACTAAATCAATAAATGTAATGATAACTATAACGATATAACTGTAACAGCAAGTATATTCCATTCATTTTGTCATCTGCCACTTTAAATGCTGAAGTTGTTGGTCAGATGGATTCTGGTTGGTTGTCAGTTGCTTCGGGTGTCCTGTGTTCAAATCCCGACCCGAGGACCTTTCCCGATCCCACCCCCATCTCTCTCTCTCCCACTTTGCTTCCTGTCACTACTGATCTGTCCTGTCTTAATAAAGGCAAAAATGGCCAAAAAAATAAATCTTTAAAAAGTCATTACCAAGATTTGGATTTTGGACCAAAAAACTGCCTTGTTAGAGGGTTTCATAGTTCTTTTTTTTTTTTTTTTTTCATTTTTCAACAAACAGGGTTGCCAAGTCCATAGATTTACTGCGGAATTGGGCTACTTTTACACTGTTGCCATGGGTTAAAGTATTACACCACTTTCAAAATAAAAAATTCCTGATAATTTACTCACCCCCATGTCATCCAAGATATTAATTTCTATTCTTTCTTCAGTCACAAAGAAATACATTTTTTTTTAAGGAAAACATTACAGCATTTTTCTCCATATAGTGGACTTTAAAAATGCAGTTTAAATGCAGCTTCAAAAGGCTCTCAGCTGTCCCAGCGGAGGAATAAGTGTCTTTTCTAGTGAAACGATTGGTAATTTTCTTTAAAAAAAAAAAATCATATTTATATACTTTTTAGCCTCAAATGCTCGTCTTGTCTAGCTCTGCGATGCACATGTGTACTCTGTGTTATCCGGATCAATACAGCGTATATCGAAAAACTCCCATCTCATTTTCTCCTTCAACTTCAAAATCATCCTGCATCACTGTTTTATCTTTTTTTGTACAGGGTGTTTGAGCCTCCTTGTATGTTCACCTTGTAAACACTGGGTTGGTACTTCTGCAGCAGTGTAGGATGATTTTGAAGTTATTATTAGAAAGTTTCATCATTTTTTTTAATCTGTCTAATTTTGATATTTTTTTCAACAAACAGGGTTGCCAAGTCCACAGATTTACTGCGGAGTTGGGCTACTTTTACGCTGTTTCCGCGGCTGAAAGGATTACTCTTTCAGAATAAAAAATTCCTAAAAATTTACTTACCCCATGTCATCCAAGATGTTCATGTCTTTCTTTCTTCAGTCGCAAAGAAATTAAGTTTATTTGAGGAAAACATTCCTGGATTTTTCTCCATATGGTGGACTTTAACGGTGCTCACCGGATGGAAGGTTAAAAATGCAGTTTCAATGGGCTCTAAACAATCCCATCTGAGGAATAAGGGTCTTTTCTAGCAAAACGATCGGTCATTTTCACACTACACATTTTAATTTTTAAAAAATGAGATGGGAGTTTTCCGACATTCCCTAACTCAGGGGTGCACAACCCTGTTCCTGGAGATCGACCTTCCTGCAGATTTAAGTTCCAAACCTGATCAAACACACCTGTCTGTAATTATCAAGTGCTCCTTCAGATCCTAATTAGTTGGTTCAGGTGTGTTTGATCAGGGTTGAGCACCCCAGCTGTAACTGTATTGAACTGGAGTGCACAGAATATGCATGCACATCACAGAGCTAGACAAGACGAGCATTTGAGGTCAAAAGTATATAAATTGTCATTTTCTTTAGAAAATAACCAATTGTTTTTGGCAGATAAGAGCCTTCTTCCTCAGCTGGGATTGTGCACTGCAGCTGCACTGAAACTCCACGATATGGAGAAAAATCCTGAAATGTTGTCCTCAAAAACTTAATTTCTTTTAAAAAGAAAGGCATGAACATCTTGGATTACATGGGGGAGAGTAATTTATAAGGAAATTTTTATTTTGGATATGGGGTTCTCCACAGAACACAATTTCGATAGAGCGGATAACAGCAGAATAATACACGATTGGGTTGGTTTTGTTTCGCAGACCTGGCAACCCTGCTGACAAACCTTCCTTCGTCTCCACTGTGCGCTCCAGCGTTTGTGTGTGAGTTCAGTGATTGTGAATCGGTACTGCTGCGCTCTGGACGGGACGGCCGTTGTTCTGGAGATCTGGACGTGGTTTGACAGAAGGTCAGATGCTGAGTGACCGCTGGCTCTGACTTCAGTAAGGGATTATGGGTGTTTGTGGCTGTACCTCCCACAGGCTCACTGGCTCCAGACTCTTTTTCTCCATCATTTCCTCATTTTGGATTTCTCCCTGTCTTTCTGTCTTTTCACTCCCGTATTTCTGCACCTGTTCCCTAAACCTTTGGTTTTACAGTCTGGGCTGGATTTATGAAGCGCTGAAAAGAGAAATATATTCCCGTGTCCAGCGCTGACGTCTGATTAATGGTGGTTTCCGTCAGCGTACAGTGTGTAGTGGAGATCAAGCTGTCCAAACCATTAGCCAGATAAACGGATCATGTGACAAGAGATTCTTCTGACCTCAGTGTGACAGAGGTCGTGTGTGTGTGTGTTCCTTAGAGTTCACCGACCGTGTGTGTGTGTGTGTTTCAGAGCGCCGGCTGTGACGATTTCTTGGGTTCTGGGAAGGTTCCTGATAAGTGTGGTGTGTGCGGCGGGGACAACAGCGGGTGTAAGCTCGTCTCCGGCCTGTTTCAGCACAGCCTGTCCAAAGTGGGCTATCACAAGATCGTGGAGATCCCGCCAGGAGCCACCAAGATCAACGTCACCGAGATGGTGAAGAGCAGGAACTACCTGGGTGAGTAAAGAGCTGATCACAGCAAGAACCGTAACTGTAATAACTGTAACAATAACTATAATGATAACAAATAACTATATTAGCGCCCAGACCAAGAATGATAATGTTAACAATAACTTTAGTAAGAACTTTAACAGTAACTATAACAATAACTGCAATACAATTGACTATGGGCTATTCTACAGAACTGGTGTAAACTGCTGTCCCACAACCAAAAAACACATTTAAAAAGCATTTAAGTATTTAAATCTTAGGTGTTTATTAAGATCCTTCAATATCTAGTAAAACCCACAAAAATATTTAAAATATTAGTAAGCTTAATGCATTTAAAATCATCATTTAGTGGGTGCTTTCAGTTAGGCTGTCCTGCCGTCGCAGAAAATCGAACCTGATCCGTTTTTTGAAATTTTTTTTATGACAGACGAAAGTTTTAGAGGCAGTGTGTAAACGTGACTGACACAACATGAGGTCGTATTTATATTTTAAGGTGTGAAAATTTCAGACTTAGTGTGCAAATTTGAACTTGTGAAAATTATATTAAAAAAAAAATTTACAGATAATTTACCCTTGTCATCCAAGATGTTCATTTCTTTCTTTCTTCAGTCAATAAGAAATGATGTTTCTTGAGGAAAACATTTCAGGAATTTTCTCCATATAGTGGACTTGCGCCCCGAGTATGAACTTCCCAAATGCAGTTTAAATGCAGCTTCAAATGATCCCAGCTGAGAAAGAAGGGTCTTATCTAGTGAAATGATCAGTCATTTTTTTTAAACAATTTATATAGTTTTTAACCTCAAACACTCGTCATGTCTCGTCTCTGTGATGCACGTGTGTAGTCTGTGTAGTCTTGTTTTCTTCTTCAACTTCAAAATCGTCCTACATCGCTGTTTTACTTTTTTTTGTAAAGGACATTTGATTTGTACTGCATGTTGACTTTGTAAACACTGGGTCAGTTCTTCTGCAGCAATGTAGGATGATTTTGAAGTTGGGGAAGAAAACAAGATGGGAGTTTTTTGACAAACCCTAACTGTATTGACCATATTGAACCGGCAAAAAACATAGTACATGCAGACTTAGACAAGACGAGCGTTTGAGGTTAAAAAGTATATAAATTGTCAACTGTTTTGAAAGTAACAGATCGTTTCGCTAGATAAGACCCTTCTTCATCCCTCGGCTGGGATCGTTTAGAGTCCTTTACAGCTGCATTTAAACTACATTTTGGAAGTTCAAACTTGGGGCACCACTGAAGTCCACTATATGGAGAGAAAGATAAACATAATTTCTTATTGACTGAAGAAAGAAAGACATGAACATCTTGGATGACAAGGGGGTGAGTAAACTATATGTAAATTTTTGTTCTGGAAGTGGACTTTAAAATTATTTTTGTATTTTTTTCCGTTGTTGTTTTTAAAACTAGCTTTTTGATTCTTTTAAAAAGTAAAGTTCTAAAAAATATGTATTTTATGTGCCCCGCATTTTTCACGTCACGACCAAACCAGTGTATGTTTTAGTCCATTGGCTGTAGGACTGATTTTAACTAAACCCGTTACATTTATGATCAGGAAATATTCCTGCTCACTCCCTCTCAGAGCTACAAGGATGTGAGTAGACAGGTCTCATCAATTTGTGGTAAATGTGTTCAAAAGTCTGAAAAATGTGTGTAACTTTAAGGAACGTCACTACCAAACACCTTTTTTCTGCAGTTCAGTTAAAAGGGAACACATAATCCACATATTCGGGGGAAATAAAGAACATTTTTGTAGTTATGCCATTTTTTTTTTTGTATTTTTGTATGTTTTAGTATGTGAGTTAAAATTCTGTAATGTGACGTGGTCACTACCAAAACATGGGATGTTTTGTCAAAAATAAAATATACTGAATTATCAACTTCAGATGTTATGATCAATATATTAAAAACTAGTGAATCCTTAACTTTGAAATCAGTATGATCAACTTTTCGCCTTTTACAAAGAAAAATTGGATTCAAAATACAACAAATCTCATAAATTACTTTTGAAATAAAAGCTTAAGAAGTCAGTATAACCCTTCTAATTAAATTATTAAAATATTTGGTAGTGACAAATTTGTGGAGAGGACAAATATTCCAAAAGATTTCCAAAAATACAATATGAGAACTGCACAATGACTAGGGATATTGTACAATTTGCATGCATACAAAAGTTTTGGAAAAGATGTTTCCAACTTTGGACCAATATTAGTATCCGAACCAACAGACCATAACTTTGTTTATTCTGCGCACAAACTGCAGTTTCATCGCCTGCTGCTTTAAATGCTTGAGCCTTTTAAGGTCAGATGGATTCTGATTGGCTGTCAATGTTTTTTTTAATCAACTGGAAAAAATAAACACTCTGCCAGTGATTCCAATAATGTAATTCCCCTGTCATTTGAATGTCATCATTGTTATAGTAATCATTCTCAGTATGAACGGCCTTATTTCCAGCTGAAATCTTGCGTGATTGCAGTATAGTAAATGTGATTCTGTGGCTCCAACTGTGTCTTAAAAAGTCAAATTGTATCTGTGAGCTGCGGCTGACGCGGCTATTTCAGAACCGGCTCCTAACCATCATGCGCTTGTAAAACACATCAGATCTGTGCAGTTACAATGGAAAACATCCTAACGTGTATTTCAGTCTCTGTAAGTGCTGGTTTGTTAGTTAAAGACCAAGACTGAATGAGTTTTTATAGTCGCTGCTGTAACGAGCGTCACGCTGCCGCTCGGCGGTTTCACGGCCTCCTTCCTGCGCCTGCGGCTGCGCAGATAAACACGCTCCCCATCGTTCGGCCTCCAGCTCAGCGTTTCTAATTTAACAGTGTGACGCTTTCGCTGCTTGTTTCCAGTAGCTGAACACGGGTTGCCCTGTGGAGAATCGGATGTCAGTGCTGCGGGGCGAACCGTGGCTTAATTCAATGACAAGCTCAGCGGAGGACGGAAAATTCTTTTCTCACAGTGTCCGGATTTTCCTTCTGCTGATTTATGAGCCACAGGATTCAATAAACATCCCGTGTAAACGCTCAGAGAGCAAAGATGAGCCGTGCGATGGCCCGAGGTCACCGAGCGTGAGCTGCGTGCGTTATTCAGCGCGCGCTTCGAGTTTTATGTGCGTGTCAGCGACTGTCAGAAGCACCGTTAACTGCTGAACTTCCCTGTCAGCAACAATCCGGTCATAACTCTGAGCAGCTACTGTGTGTGTGTGTGTGTGTGTGTGTGTGTGTGCAGCCCTGCTCAGCCGGTCTGGACGATCCATTATTAATGGAAACTGGGCCATTGACCGTCCAGGAATGTATGAGGGAGTGGGAACGATGTTCACGTACCGACGGCCCAATGAGATCAGCAGCACCGCAGGAGAATCCTTCCTGGCCGAGGGGCCGACCAATGAAATCCTGGATGTGTATGTGAGTGACACCTCAACACTGGATGTCTGTCGTTTGCACTTTCACTTTTAGTCAATATTATGCTATTGCAACATTATACTGAAATATTAATATAACTATGTAATTGTTGTTATTATTCATACTATTGTTATTATTGGGTCATTATTGAATGTACATTACAGCTCAAAATTTGCGATCAGTAGGACTTGTAATGTTTTTTAAAGAAGTCTCTTCTGCTCATCAAGGCTGCATTTATTTGATCAAAAATACAGAAAAAAATGTAATATTGCAAAATGTTATTACAATAAAAAAATTATGGTTTTTATTTTAATATTCTTTAACATATAATTTATTTCTGTGATGCGCAGCTGAATTTTCAGCATCATTACTCCAGTCTTCAGTGTCACGTGATCCTTCAGAAATCATTCTAATATACTGATTTATTATTAGAATTATCAATGTTTATATGTAATTTTTTCAGGATTCTTTGATGAATAAGTTAAAAAGAACAGCATTTATTCAAAATCTAACAGTGTAAATCTATGCTATCGCTTTTTATTAATTTAACACATCTTTGGTGAATAAAAGTATTAATTTCTTTCAAAAAAAGAAGGAATAAAAATGTACTGACCCCACACTTCTGAGCAGTAGTGTATACTGTTAGAAAACTTTTCTATTTTAAATAAATCCTGTATTTTTGAACCTTTTATTGATCAAAGAATCCTGAAAAAGAGCATCACAGGTTCCATAAAAATATTTGTCAGCACAACTGTTTCCAACATTGATCATTCTAATAATAAATCAGCATATTAGAATGATTTCTGAAGGATCATGTGACACTTAAGACTGGAGTAACGGCTGATGAAAATTCAGCTTTGCATCACAGGAATAAATTACATTTTAAAGAATATTAAAATAAAAAATGTTATTTTATGTTGTAATAACATTTTGCTGTGTTATAAGTCTCAATACAAGTCTCACTGATCCCAAATTTTTAAGCGATAGTGTATATTTGTTAATTTAGTAGGTATGTTATATTATTGAACATAATACTGAATATTTAATATAATGTTATATTTTAATATTTTTGTAATTTGCATCATAATAAATATAGCTGCAAGCAGCGATTACCGGGGTTCAAGCACTTTAGGAAAAAGACATTACATATTGTTTAGCAAGCCTGTAACCACCTAAATCAATTATTAAAAAGCATTTTTGTCAAATTCAGGTGATTTACCATAGAAATACAATGTTTTTATAACATTTATGACTTTTATAGCACCAGCTGTGGTCCGATCTGCCTGAAATTTTGCATGCTTGTTTAGAATCACCTGCTGCATGTGCTCAGCAGGTTTTGTGAAGCTTTGAGTTTTGGTTTAGGCTTTATAGGCTTTTCGGGATATTTGGAAAGGCCCCTTTTCTAAAGGACCCCATTATAGCTTGCCAAAGATTACATTTCAACATGTTTTTGGTAATTATTGACCTAGAGAGTCCAGAGAATTGCACTGCTGTGTTTTTCCAGACTGAGCAAAAAACCTGACTAGTTCGCAAAGGCAGGTTTTTCACATCTTCTCAATCATTTAAAAAATGATTTGACAGCAGTGGTTCCTGATATAAAGGTGTTCAGAATGAAGAGGTCTATAATACCATATGAATATTGCCCTCAAAAATATATCTTTTAGAAAAAAGATATTGAATACGCCATCAAAAAATGCAGTACCGCCCCCCAGTGGCCGATTTCTTTCAGATTTCTTACAGACCTTTGGGGCTGCGAGTCAAACAGGTCCACTGAGTTTTGTTCTGATCAGCCTCTGTTAACCTTGTCTAATAGGTGCTCAAAGGAAGCTTTTTTGAGATACACTAATGTCCTTGTAGACACTTGTGGCGCTTTGGACAAAGGCAGTGCACATTGATTTTCATGTTGATAGAACAAACGGTTGCCTAGTTATAGCCATTTTTAAGTTTTTTCCCTCTTATAGCGCCACCAAGTGGCCATTCTCCACATTTTTTTCCTGTGACCTCAGATTGAGCTCTAACATAAGTGTGCCAAGTTTTGCAAAGATATCTCATTCCGTTCAGGAGTTATAGGCATTTTACTAAAACGTTTTGGCGTCCCTTTGCTACAGTGAGTTGAAAGTTCAACTTTTTTTTGATAATTATTGATATTCACTCTCCAGAGAATCTTTCTGCACTAGTTTGGTTCAGATCAGGTGAAAACCTAGAACTAGCTCGCAAAAGTAGGTTTTGCAAAAAAATTTGAAATACACAAAATTTTTTTTTATTTTTGATCGCTGTAGCGCCCCCGTCAGGCCGATTTGGGCGAGCCTTGGTGATGTTGTAGGTGGTGTGAGTACTAGCATCCCTCCAAGTTTCAAGTCTCTACGACTTACGGTTTGGCACAATCAGTTTTATGTGGAAATCGTTCATCCGTGACCATTCAAACAATTACAATAAGGTTTCAGTGCTACACACTCGAACTCCTAATAAGATCTGATCATCGCTGATGTCTCATCTGTGTGTTTGTCTGTCCTCAGATGATCTACCAGCAGCCCAATCCAGGCGTTCATTATGAGTTCATCATGCCATCAGAGAATGCTGTAGACGCCCCACGTCCTAAAGAGAACCAGCTGGATGGTTAGTCAATATATATTAAGATCAATTTTTTTAAAAGGGATGTGGAATGAGATTTGATTTATGTCATGCAATCCAACACACTTGGAAAATGTGTGTTCCCTTTATATTAGAGCTCTGTCTTTGCAATGTTCTTGTGAAACAAAATGGCATTCTGTTCAGTGTATCTTGCGTCACTCCACAGTGAACGCTGTGAACGGTCAGGCTGGTTCTGATGCAAGCGGACAGTCGACCCCGGAGGATCATGAGAGTTCAGGAGTCAGATATCCTCCTCCCGTACCGGATAATAAGCTTCCTGCAGCTCCACCTTCAACCAGAACCAGAGAATATAACTGGAAACTCAGCGGCACCACAGACTGCAGCGCCTCCTGTGGACGAGGTGTTCATTTACAAAAACAAATAGCTCACCCAAAAATGAGAATGTGCTCATCCTCAGATCATCCAAGATTAGGATGAGTTTGTTTCTTTATCAGATTTGTAGAAATGTGTGATTCCATCACTGTCTCACCAATGGATCCTCTGCAGTGAATGGGTGCCGTCAAAATGAGAGTCCAAACAGCTGATAAAAACATCACAAGTAATCCACACCACTCCAGTCCGCTTCATCCAGTGAAAAAAGTGGTCTGATCTGAATCAAGAGAGAAATCTGCACAGATCAAACACTGTTTACAAGCCAAAACAGCTCTAAACAAATATGTGGCTGGATTTTGATGTGAGAGACAACAGGAGATGGACTTTTACACTGGAGGAAGTGTTATTATATCAGCTGTTTGGACTCATATTCTGACGGCACCCATTCACTGCTGAGGATTGATTGGTGAGCAATTGATGGAATGACACATTTGTACAAATCTGATTAAAAACTAACTGGAATATGTTCATCCAAGATTAGGATGAGTTTGTTTCTTCATCAGATTTGTAGAAATGCATCATTGCATCACTGTCTCACCATTGGACCCTCTGCAGTGAATGGGTGCCGTCAGAATGAGAGTCCAAACAGATGATAAAAAACATCACAATAATCCACAAGTAATCCACACCACTCCAGTCCATCAGTTCACATCTTGAGAAGACAAAAGTGTTAAGGTTTAGAGCTGTTTTGGCTTGTAAATGGTGTTTGATCTGTGCAGATTTCTCTCTGATTCAGACCAGACCACTTTTTCACTGGAGGAAGTGTTATTATGGATTATGGATTTTATTTTAGTTAAAAACAACTTAATTTGTTTCTTTTGTCGTGTCAAGACGTTAACTGATGGACTGGAGTGGTGTGGATTACTTGTGGATTATTGTGATGTTTTTATCATCTGTTTGGACTATTCTGACGGCACCCATTCACCACTGAGGATTGATTGGTGAGCAATTGATGGAATGACATATTTGTACAAATCTGATTTAAAAACTAACTTAAATGCTAACTGTCATTCCATCATTGTCTCACCAGTGGATCCTCTGCAGTGAATGGGTGCCGTCAGAATGAGAGTCCAAACAGCTGATAAAAACATCAGTCCATCAGTTAACATCTTGAGAAGACAAAAGTGTTACATTTTAGGGCTGTTTTGGCTTGTAAACAGTGCTTGATCTGTGCAGATTTCTCTCCTGATTCAGACCAGACCACTTTTTCACTGGAGGAAGCGTTATTGTGGATTATGGACTCGTATTTTAGTTAAAAACAATTTAATTTGTTTCTTTTGTCTTCTCAAGATGTGAACTGATGGACTGGAGTGGTGTGGATTACTTGTGGATTATTGTGATGTTTTTATCAGCTGTTTGGACTCTCGTTCTGACGGCACCCATTCACTCCATTGTTGAGACAGTGATGGAATGACACATTTCTACAAATCTGATAAAGAAACAAACTCATCCTAATCTTGGACGACCTGAGGGTTTGCTGGTTGCTGGTTTGTTGACTGCTGTATGTGATGTTCAGGTAGCCGGTTCACCGTGTTCATCTGCGTTCATCGTGTAACTCACGCTCAAGTACTGAACAGTCTGTGCGACAGCAGCACCAAACCCAGCCCGCAAGAGGAGCCGTGTAACGTCCAGCCCTGCCCTGCGTTGTGAGTCTCTGCTTCTTTTTTAATGTGTGTTGATTAAACTTGTTTGCAATAAATCAGGATCCTCTGTCCTGAAGAGCTCAAACCCTGATCAGACTGCATGAAATTTTAATGATCCCGAAGGAGGTTAATGTGAGTTGGATCAGGTCTGAATTAAACTCTGCAGGACTGGATTTGAAGAACACTGCAGTAAATGATTGTGTGTCAGCCGTCTTGAGCTTATACTGACATCTAGTGGTGGTTATGAAGCAAGTCAAATGTATTTGTATAGTGCTTTTCACAATAAACATGGTTTCAGAGCAGGTTTTAGGGCTGGGAGATTTGACTACATCATCTGAAAGATGAATAAATAAATGGCTTGAAAATCTGGAATCTGAGGGTGCAAAAAAATCAAAATACTGGGAAAAGTTCTTAGCAATGCATATTACTAATCAAAAATTACGTTTTGATGTATTTACGGCAGGAAATGTACAAAATATCTTCATGGAACATGATCTTTACTTAATATCCTAATGATTTTTGGCATAAAAGAAAAATCGATAATTTTGACCCATACAATGTTTTTTATTTTGGCTGTTGCTACAAATATACCCGTGCTACTTAAGACTGGTTTTGTGCTCCAGGGTCACAAAAAAGGATGCTTTTGTAGGTTTTGTTGTAAAATAAATTTGTTTTAAAATAAAACATAAAAAACATAAAAATGCTAAATTAAAAAAAAGTGCTTTTGAAATAATACGTCAAAATAAACACATTCTGTACATTTACTAAATCATAAAAGTGCTGCAATTAAGATGATTTTAAAATAAAACATGAAAAACAGTTGCTAAAAATCAGTTAAATCATAAAAATGCTAAATTAAAATAAATGCTTTTAAGGGGTCACAAATAAGGATGTTTTTGCTTTTGTAGGCTTTGTTGTATTGAAATATTGATTGGTTTGTTCTGTTAGAATTCACATTTCTGATTTCTATCGTGCGTTCAGCTGGGACATCGGCGAATGGTCCGAGTGCAGCAAGACGTGCGGTTTGGGCTTGCAGCATCGTCAGGTCCTGTGTCGTCAGGCGTACGCCAACCGCACGCTGAACGTTCACAGCAGCCGCTGTCAGCACTTGGAGCGACCGGAGACCAGCAGCTCCTGCCAGCTGAAGATCTGCAGCGAGTGGCAGATCCGCTCGGAATGGAGCCCCGTGAGTGACAGCTGTCAGTCACTGCCCCTCCTCCCCGCTGATTGGCCGCACACGTGAGGACTCTGAGCACTAGCCTATCAGCGGGGGCAGTGGGCGGAGCTTGGGGTTGAGAACTGCAAATCAGAAAACATATATACAGACCATTATATTTAATACTAATGTTTCAACACAGTTTTAACTGTGTGTTCCCTGTGTGTGTCGTCAGTGTTCGGTGCCCTGCGGTGTGGGTCAAAGGTCACGTGAGGTGCACTGTGTCAGTAATGTGGGCGATATCGTGGCTGACGACGAGTGCAACATGAAGCTGCGTCCCAGCGACGTGGAGAACTGCGACGTGGGTCCGTGCACCAAGAGCTGGTTCTTCAGCGACTGGAGCGCTCAGGTGAGTCCCGCTCGTGTCCGATCGGGTGTTTGTCGCTGGGTTCACTGTGATGACGTGTTTGCTGTGTGACGCAGTGTTCGGCGGACTGCGGCGCGGGCGTGCGGACGCGCAGCGTTCAGTGTCTCAGCGATCACGTCAGCAGTCTTCCTCTGGAGGGCTGCGGCTCCCAACGGCCCACTGAGGTGCAGCCCTGCAACAACGGCCCCTGTGAGAGCCGCACCGAGTGGTTCACCGGGCCCTGGAGTCAGGTACGATGCTCATGGATTTTCTTAAGGGGGCATCTGATGTTATAGATCAGAGTTTATTAAACTGGGCTTCGTAAATTTTTAAGCAAAGATCATTATTTAAAATTAAAATAATTTTAAAATAAAACAATCAAAATAAAACACCTTCTAAAAGTTCATTAAATCATAAAATGTAGAATTAAAATAAATGATTTTAAAATAAATAAAAAACAATCAAAATAA
This sequence comes from Labeo rohita, assembly GCF_022985175.1. Taxonomy (NCBI): domain Eukaryota; kingdom Metazoa; phylum Chordata; class Actinopteri; order Cypriniformes; family Cyprinidae; genus Labeo; species Labeo rohita. Next base: position 133,744 of record NC_066886.1, on the reverse strand, counting down.
ACTCTTACTAAAAATGAAGGAAAATCCACAATAGGTATAAATAATATTAACACTAAAGCTGTTAAAATAAATTCTTTAAAAATGCCCAATTAAAATAAGTGCTTTTAAAATAATAACACATACTATACATTTATTAAATCATAAAAAGGCTAACATTATGATGATTTTAAAATAAAACACTTACTAAAACCAGTTAAATCATAAAAATGCTAAATAAAATAAGTGCTTTTAAAATAATACCAGTCAAAATAAACATGTTATACATTTATTAAATCATAAAAATGCTAAAATTAAGATGATTTTAAACTAAAACACAAATAAACACTTATTAAAAGTCAGTTATATCATAAAAATGCTAAAAAAAAGTGCTTTTAAAATAATACCAGTCAAAATAAACATATACTATTCATTTATTAAATCACAAAATGGCAAAATTTAAATTATTTTAAAATAAAACATGAAAAATGTTTTCGTAAAAGGTTAAATTAAAATATATGGTTAAAAAAAATCAATTGAAAGTCAAACTAAAAGTCAAATTAGAAAAGTAAAGTAAAATTATTTAAAAATAAAAACATTCAAAATAAAACACTTACTAAAATTAATTATATCATAAAAATGCAAAACTAAAACAAGTAATTTTTTCATTAAAAACTAAATAAAACACCAAAAGTCCAAATGCAAAATTAATGTGAATGATTTTAAAACAAAAGCGATCAAAATAAAACACTTACTAAATATTTAATTAAAAAACAAAGACACTAAAAATGTAATCAAAATGTAAATGTAAAATCATTCAAAAATACAAAATCCAAATAAATACTGAAGAAGGAAGATGAATGTGTTGGGAAAATATATAAAAAATGTTATGTGTGTGTGTGTCAGTGTTCGGCGGAGTGTGGCTCTGGCAGTCAGCAGAGGGCAGTGGTGTGTCTGATGAGGTCTGACGAGGGTTTCGCCGTAATGCCGGGGTACGAGTGCTCGTCTCTGGACAAACCCCTCAGCCAGCAGAGCTGCTTCATCAAAACCTGCGGAGCCAAGTGGTTCCACACCGACTGGAGCGCGGTGAAACCATCACACCGACAAAACACTCAAAATACAACCACACTTACAACTCATCATCAGCTCACGTGTGTGTTTTTCTTCGGTGTGCAGTGCTCAAAGACCTGCGAGACGGGCTACCGCGTGCGAGAGGTGCGCTGTCTGTCTGATGACATGACGACCAGCGACCGCTGCGAGGAAACACTGAAGCCACACAACAAGGAGGAGTGTCACCCCGAGCCCTGCCTGCCTCTGATTGGTCAGTCTCAAACTCATTAATATGTAAACATGCCACTGCATATTCACCTGTGCTCATTTCATAAACGCACCTCTGGAAATACTGTCACATTTATCCAAAATCAAAAGAAAGAAATTGTATTTATCAATAATAATGACGTTATTTAAATTCAAAGTAGTTATGCATCATGCTGGTATTTATATACAAACATTATATTACTGTAAAAGTTTATTTCTGCCAAGCCAAAAAAAACAAAAATGTACTTTTTATCTCACAATCTGACTTTTTTCTCAGAATTGCAAGTTCTGAGAATCATGAGGAAAAAACCTCAGAATAATTAGTTTATCCCATTTTTGTTCTGTAGCTTCTATATTAGAGTAAGTTTGCTTTTCTTAAATAACTAAATAAAAAACACAACTATAGTAATAAGAATCAAATGATAATCATCGAGAATAATGTCAATTAAGAAAAAACTAAAATTTGAAAACTAAAAAAACTGCTAAATATAAATTATTTTAAAATAAAAATAATAAAAATCATTTTTTTTACATTTTGTAAATGTGCTTAATTATTTGGAATATAATGCCAGAATGCAAAAATATGCCTAATTTTCCCCATGCAAAGCATAATTTATTTTTTATTTAATTTATTTATTTTTCTTAGGATTTTATGGTAGCATGTGACACAAACATGTTTTTGTTGCACGTTTAATTTGATTTTCAGATGAAAAGTGTTATGATAAATATTTGTCTGTAAATATTTATAATAACATAAATATTTATGATAACTATTTTAAGCTATAAATTATAAACAATCAAAATAAACACATACTAATATGAATAAATCATAAAATTGCTAAATTAATATAAACAAAACAAACAAAAGCAGATTGCAGTAATGAGACAATTGCATGAAAATGTGCATAATTATCATAAATGTAATTCCAGAATGGAATAATAGGCTTCGTTTTCCTTATGCAAATAATTTATTTCTGCAAAAATGATTAATTACCCTCATGCAAAAATTTATTCTTCGTCTTATGATTTTAGGGTGATGTGTGCATGTTTTCATGAGATTCATCATTGAGCCTGTTCAACTTGTGTGTTTTTTCAGATGAGATTTTTCAACTGTATATTAAAAACTATCAAAATAAACATACTAAAAAGCAATTAAATCATAAAACTGCTAAAGGAATAGCAATCAAGATAAACACTAATACTAAAAAAGACAGATATTAAAAAGTGGTACATTAAAATAAATAAAACCAGGTTACAGTAATGAGAAATGTGCATTCTGCATCGGTTGAATGTGTGTGTGTGTTTCAGATGAAAAGTGTCGTGACAAATACTTCAACTGTAACGTGGTGGTTCAGGCGCGTCTCTGCGTGTACGACTACTATCAGAAGGCGTGTTGCGCGTCCTGCACGCGTGTGGCGCAGAGGAGCTCCGGACACTGGAGACAGAGATCATGACCGGAACACAGACTGACCGTTCGTCGCTAGTTCTCTTTGGACGGGAGATGACGTGGAACTGCAGCTCATACAGACAGAACGGCAGTGGAGGACGTTTCCATCAGATCAGGTGCAGCGTGTCCGTCATGAAATCAGTATGTACTCAGTACGTCACGTGTGAACACTAGAGCGCAGGACGAGGAGAGAAAACATCACTGCATTAACAAACACTTCTGTTCACTTCTGTTCACACTGCATGGATTTATTGTGGATTCAGTGTTGTTCAGACTGAACGGAGTGTGTGTGAACAGAACAGAATCGATCTCTCAGAAGAGCGGCGCTGTGTGAACGTGTGCGGTTCACTGTAAAACCGGATCCGGTTCCTCAAATCTGGAACGCAGCCGTCAGATACGCTTTCTTTGGCCTGTTATTGTCAGGTAAACTCTCACTGATGAACTTCAGGGGCAGAAACACAAAGATGGACAATGATTCATGCTGACAGAATTAACATATGGAGCTAAAATAGTCTCAAAATTAATGTATTTACAAAATAGGAGTCAAAAATGCAGAAGCTAGTTCAAAAAACAAAGCCTTTGTGTATAATGCATTATGTACTGCATTATGTTAAGTAATGCATTATAGCTTTTCATAAATAATTGTAAGCAAAGTTAAAGTGCATTATAATATTTGAAGTTTTGTCATGTTATATTGCACTAGATTTTCTAAAGGTGTAACAGTGTTTTAATGCATTATAACTGTGGTTGCAATTATTCATGAAGATCATACAATGCATTAAAAGGTGCATTACAAGGCAGAATTAATGCATTAGAAATACTTATATTATGCATTATATAGGTTTTACAGTTAAGTACCAAGACGTTTGTATTTGTTTGCAAATTCACAAACTTTAACCACAAACTAATGCACAACCAAATTTACATTTTTTAAAATAAGATTCACAAATGCATAACTCAATTCATACATATTTTAGCACATTTCCGAATGTTTCCATATTGAATATACTGTATGTTTCAGTCGCTCTGGATTTGTGTATTTAAGACTTTCCTACCAGACAATGATTCATAAATTAGTGATTTTTTTTAGCCAATCAGATGTTAATTCTTTGTCCAGCCAATCGTAATGCGCTTTGCTTGATGCTTTGAATTTAAGAATGAAAATGTAGCTTGATTCATTTTGAGACTATTTTAGCTCCATAATTACAACAGCGTGTTTGAAGCGTGTTTGAACTGCCGTGACCACCGGCCGTCCGTACATTAATAAGTAAGTCTTATATTTTTACTGTACTCACATGTATTTATATTTCGAACACATTCGGTTCTGTAGTTTTGAAACAGATTTGTCAACATTTTCATACTCATTCAGAGCCGTTTAGCTGTATCTTTTTCATCTTTATAAAGCTGATTGAAGTCTAAAGTTGAACTGTATTCCTCCTGATCCGACTGAACCTGGAAATTAATCAAAACATCTGTTTGCAGCATCACATAATACCATAATCACAGCTTATGATAAGATAATGTAGTGCTGCACAATTAGGGGTAAAAAGAAATTGATTAAAAAAATTTCAATTATGATTTAATATGTGATTTTTTTTTTAATTTCCCAGATTTCCTGCCCAGACCTTTTGTCTCAAAATTCTGACTTTTTTTCTCAAAGTTTTTGTTGTAGTTCTAAGAATTGTGAGAAAAAAAACTCAGAATAATTAGCTAAAGTTTTTGCTTTTTTATTTTTTATATGAAACCATAAAATTGCTAAATACAAATTATAAATAACAAACAATAAATAAAAACAATAAAAATCAAACAGATTACAGTTATGAGTAATTTGCTAATTTTTTTACATTTCGTAAATGTGCTTAATTATTTGAAATATAATGCCAGAATGCACAAATAGGCCTAATTTTCCCAATGCAAAATATTTATTTTTTATTATATATATATATATATATATATATATATATATATTTTTTTTTTTTTTTAATGATTTTAGGGTAACATGAGCATGTTTTTGTTGCATGTTTAATTTTTTAAAGTGTTATAATAAATATTTGAACTGTAAATTAAAACCAACCAAAATAAGCACATACTAAAAATGAATAAAATCATAAAATTGCTAAATGAATATAAAAAGAAATTAATTAAAAAAAAAATGCAATTATGATTTAATATGTGATTTTTTTTTTTTTTTAATGTTCTAGACTTCCTTGCATGTTTGCACAGTTTGGCCCAAAATTGTATTATTAATATTAATATTAATTTTATTGTAAATAATAATAATAGTAATACAAGCAAATATTATTATTATTTAAAATTTTATAATTATTGCTACTGTAAAATGAAAATATGAAACAAAGTATTTATATTGTAATATTTCAATGTAATGTAAAAATAAGAAAAAATAATAATATATTACTATTATTATTAGTATTAGTAGTAGTATTAAATAAAATATTAAAACAGAAATTTGATTAACCTAATCTGAACTATTTCTGGCATTTTTAGCAGGTGAAGAGACAGACATGTGTGTAGTCTCATCAAACTGCTGTACTAAAGCTGTAGAAAACACATATAAATCAGAGTGATCACAGATTCAACATGCGCAGAGAATCAAATGATCTCCTTAAGAGGCACGTCATTGTGCATGATAACATTTGTATTTGTCAAACCACTTCAGCCCTGAAGGCTTGAGATTCGTTCATGCAGAATAATGAGTCCCGTGACACACTCACACACACACACTCACACACACTACCCCTAACTCACACTCTCACACACGCTCACACACACTCTGAACGTCAGAGTCTCTTTGGGCTCCGGCGGCTCCATGCGTCTCCTCCTGGCGCGTCTTTAGTCGCTGGGAATGATGAGGACAGACGTGGTTCTTCACAGGAAGAAGCGCAGAGACGTTCTGCTGTACATCATCGCTGTAGTTTTGCTGATATTCGCCGTGGTTCATCTCATCTTCTATGCTGGAAAGAGTTTTCAGGGTTCGGCGTCTGCGAGAGTCCGCCGGGATCTCGGTAAGAAAGATTTCATTCATTCGACAAGTGTTTGAGAGTCAGAGACAGATTGAATTCTGAAGTCCAGTCACATTTACTTCTATAGTGCTTCATACAATACAAATGATTTTAAAGCAACTTCACAGAGAAAAACTAACCGTGTGAATGTTGTATAATTCATCAGTTATGAAACAAATACAGTTTCAGCTCTACAGAAGACAAGAGTCTTTATTCAGATCAGTTTGTTTCAGATTTTGTTTTGTCAGTGCAGTTAAATTGATAATATTACTGAATATGAACCGTCTTTAACCCTCTGATCCTCTTCGGTCATTTATGACCAGAAAAGTTTTACGTTTCATCAGAATGGTACAAAAGTTTGTAAAGGTTTGGCACTTGCTAAATGAACACAAAAAAAATGATGGACATGATTCAAAAAGGTTAAATGGTCCTGAAAAAGGACACACTTATGCTGTTCACAATCAAAAATGACTTCATTGGAACTTAAACAAGACTGACTGTTTTGTGATATCAACCTCAAATTTGGAACACAACTTGCTTAAATTTATGGCTTTGATTTTCTTGCGGTTTTAGAGTAAAACGTGTTTTGGAAAATATATATTTCATATAAAATTTCAAAAATAGTATTTTTACTATTATAAAAAAAATAAAAATGAAATTAAAAATGAAATTAAAAAACCTTAAACTTTTTTTTTTTTTTACTTTTTAATGTTTTTCATTTTTTTAAAAGAGACCAAATGTAAGTCTTAAACCTTCAGTTTGGAGGTTTAAGCTGAACATTTAATTTTCAATTGCATCAAAATGTGATTATAATAACAGATAACAGGTAATAAAAGGATCATAACTATGCCATAAATAGATTTCAGTACCATAAAATCACTTAAAAATACAAAAAATATTAAATTAACAAACATAAAGTAGAACCAAAGAACTAAAGTATTTTTGGAATTTTTGTCAATTTAATTTACATGTAAAATGACTTTAGATACTATGTTTTGTTTTCTGAAAAATCAAAAATCAAAATTTTGTTTGTTTTTGTTTTGTCAAGCAAAAAATCTCTGCCAATGGGGCAAAAAAATAATAATCTTGTTTAGCCTTTGAATTAAGTTATTTTTCTTACCCCATTGACAAATATTTTTACTTGATTTAAACAAAAATCAACAATTTTTTTTTTTTTTTCAAAAAACAAGACATAATACATGTCATTTTACTTGTAAAGTAAATCAGTTTTGATTCAAGAATTTTTTAGATATTTATACTAGAAAACAAGACAAAGTACTAAGCAAGAAAATCATTTTTGCAGTGTAGTACATTCATTTCATTGAGATAAAAACACTTGAAGTTAGAAAATGACGTCAGAACCCAAAGATCTGTGTGTGTGTGTGTGTGTGTTTCAGAGAATGCGTCTGACTGTATCCCACCGCAGTCGTCTGAATTTCCTGAAGGATTTTTCACGGTTCAGGAGAGGAAGGATGGAGGGATTCTGATTTACTTCATGATCATTTTCTACATGCTTCTGTCCGTGTCGATCGTGTGTGACGATTACTTCCTGCCGTCTCTGGAGCTCATCAGCGAGCGTAAGCTGTGGTTTTTCCTGTTTCTGCTGTGTGTGTGTGTGTGTGTGTGTTCAGTGTGATTTCATGGATCTGTGTGTGTTTCAGGACTCGGTCTTTCGCAGGACGTCGCTGGAGCAACTTTCATGGCTGCCGGGAGCTCGGCACCAGAACTCGTCACCGCGTTTCTGGGTACTTTTTATTTGTTTTTCTACTGAGGATTTTTTGCATAAACATCTTAGACAAAATTGACATATAAAGACTGTAGTAACCTTTTTCAATTTAAAGGATTAGTTCACTTCCAAAACAAAAATGTACATATAATGTACTCACCCCCTTGTCATCCAAGATGTTCATATCTTTCTTTCCTCAGTCATAAAGAAATTGTGTTTCTTGAGGAAAATATTTCAGGAATGTTCTCCATATAATGGACTTCAATGGTGCACGTGAGTTTGAACTTCCAAAATGTAGTTTAAATGCGGCTTCAGTGAGCTCTAAACGATCCCAGCCGAGGAAGAAGGGTCTTATCTAGCAAAACAATCATTCATTTTCTAAACAAATTGACAATTTATATAGTTTTTAACCTCAAATTCTCGTCTTGTGTAGCTCTGCGTGAACTCTGTGTAATCCGGGTCAATACAGTTAGGGAATGTCAAAAAACTCCTATCTCATTTTCTCTTCCAACTTTAAAATCATCCTCATCGCTGAGAAATACGGACCCAGTGTTTACAAAGTGAACATGCAAAGAAGATCAAACGTAGGTAAAACAGCGATGTAGGGCAATTTTGAAGTTGCAGGAGAAAACAAGATGAGAGTTTTTTGACATACCAACAACTGTATTGACCCGGATTACACAGAGTTCACACAGAGCTAGACAAGACGAGCATTTGAGGTTAAAAGGTATATAAAAAAAATAAATAAATAACTGCTCGTTTTGCTAGATAAGACCCTTCTTTTTTGGCTGGGATCGTTTAGAGCTTTTTAAAGCTGCATTTAAACTACATTTTGGACGTTCAAACTCGCGGCCACCGTATGGAGAACATCGCTGAAATGTTCTTCTCACAAAACAATTTCTTTATGACTGAAGAAAGAAAGACATGAACATCTTGGATGACAACAGGGTGAGTAAACTATCTATAAATGTTTGTTCCAGAAGTGAACTTCTATTTTAAGTAACGTCAGGTGTGTTTCCGCTCAGGTGTGTTCGTGACGAAGGGAGACATCGGCGTGAGCACCATCATGGGGTCGGCCGTCTATAACCTGCTGTGCATCTGTGCGGCGTGTGGCCTGCTGACCTCTGTGGTGCGTGACGGTATCATTATTCTCGCTCCGTTAGCGTGTGGTGTGTGTGTCTGAATCTGTGTGTGTTTCAGGTGGGTCGTCTCTCCTGCTGGCCGTTGTTTAGGGATTGCGTGGCGTACGCCATCAGCGTCGCAGCAGTCATCGCCATCATCTCAGATAACAGAGTTCACTGGTGAGTGTTCGTTTTTCTGACAAGTTTGCTTTTAGTTGGTTATTTTTGATGCTACATCATGATTGTGAGCTTCCACCACATGATCAGCATGACTAACCCTGCTGCACAGACTCGGGCTCCAAATAAACAGTGTTGTGTCTAACGCATTAGAAGTAACATAAGTTACATAATCAGAGTTACTTTTTCAAATAAGTAACGCCAGTTGCTTTGTTACTTTGTTATTGACTGAAGTCTCCTGTCCCCATGTTGACAGAAATCAGAAGTACAGAGGCGTTGTGTGCACTTTGTAAACATGATATTATTTTAGTTCTAGACTAAATGTGAACATGCATTAATTCATCTCGCATCTCACACAAAAAAAGACAGATTTAGTATTCATCAGACTTAATTAAAAACTGTGAAATGCAAAAACAACTGTGAATATGAGGCAAACCTACAATAATTAAATGTTAAATAACACAAATATACTTTATGTGTTTAATCCCATTTTATTAACCAATGTTTTTGCTGCCGACCTTTGATGATCCAGTTCATCCATACTAATATGCAAAATGACTTTAGATAAATTAACATTTGTGCTTCATTGCTTTTGTATTGCTGAAGAGTGTTGAACTACAGATGTGAATTTACTTTTCCTTCAGCCTGAGGCTGATTCATTTCACTTTTTGGTGTAAAAGCGCTTTTACATTTGCTAAAAAAATATTTTTTTATATTAAAAACAAACAAGCAAGCCCTGCCCAAGTTTAAAAGTAGCGCAAAAGTAATGTAACTCATTACTTTCCATTAAAAAGTAACTATGTAATTAGTTACATAGGTGTAACTAAGGTGTCCTTGTTACAGTGTAATTATTTAAGTACTGGCTTAGGGTTACTTGCATGTAATTACGCATAATTAATTGTTATTATAATAGTAAGTACATGTAACGTAATAAGAACACGTTAAAATAAAGTGTTACCATTAGATTTTAGGAAGTACACTGCAAAAATGATGTTTTTACTTAGTGTTTTTGTCGTGTTTTCTAGTAAAAATATCTAAACACTCTTGAGTCAAGATGGATTTACTTTACAAGTGAAATGACTTAAGATATTATGTCTTGTTTTCTGAAAAAATAATCAAAAATCTGTTAGTTTTTGCTTAAAACATGCAAAAATATCTGCCAGTGAGGTATGAAAAATGATCTTAATTCAAAGGCTAAACAAGATTATTTTTCTTGCTCCACTGGCAGATATTTTTGCTTGTTTTGAGAAAAAACTAACAGATTTTTGATTATTTTTTCAGAACAAAAGACGTAATTGTGAAATAAATCCATCTTGATTCAAGAATGTTTAGAAATTTATACTAGAGAACAAGACAACATTTTCTAAAAATGTTGCAGTGTAACGCAATATTGTAATGCATTACTTTTAAAAGTAACTTTCCCCAACACTGCAGATGAATCACTACCATGTAGAATCACCCTCCAAATGAATCAAAACTGCAATATTTGCAAAATTACAGCGCCCATACTGAGATGTTTTGGCATCGGTTTTCTATAGTGGAAGAAAATTTTTTTCTACGATCCGGTAAACCATAATTTTGGCAGGAAAAAGTCAGAATTATAAGATAGAAACTATCTTGTTTTCTTTAAGCTTTTTCACAGTTTTTTGCAGTCGTAATTGTATCTCATAACTCTGACTTTTCCTATTAGAAATGTAAGATGTGAACCCACAAAAATCACACAAAATTTTTTTAAATCCAGCAAAAACTTGTAGAAAATGAACAAAAATTAAGTTCTGACCCTGCGTGTTGCAACACCTTTCAGTTCCCTTTTTAAATCAAAATTGCATAATTTTGAATATTGTAAACATCATTTACAGTCTAGCCTATGAAAATACATCATTCCCAATATCCATGTTTGTTTATGCTCTAATTTCATATCGTTGTGTTCTGTCGGACGTGTGCAGGTATGACGGCGCGTGTCTCCTGCTGGTGTACGGCGTGTACGTGTGTGTGCTGTGTTTCGATCTGAAGATCAGCGAGTACGTGATGCAGCGCTTCAGTCCGTGCTGCTCGTGTGTGAATAAGAGCTCGCAGGAGCGCGACGAGCAGCAGCCGCTGATGGGATGGAGCGAGAACAGCAGCCTCCGCCTTCACCGCCGCTCCAGAGCCGACAGCGGCATCTTCCAGGACGACTCGGGATATTCCCACCTGTCGCTCAGCCTGCACGGCCTGAACGAGATAACGGACGGTACATTCTTACGTTAACGTGTGCTGCTTTTTTATTTGCATAAAATCTTTCTGCTTTTCTGTTGCATCTCTTTTTATTAGAATTTTTGTAATACCTACGAAGAATCGCATCCGCACAAAACAAGTTTCCACTGCATGTGACAAACCATAATAACAATGTTTTCAGCAACTTCACGTTTGCACGTTTGTGTGTCTCAGAGCAGAAGAGCGTGTTCGCGATGCCGGAACACGATCTGAAGCGGATCCTGTGGGTTTTGTCGCTGCCGGTCGTCGTTCTGCTGTTCCTGACCGTTCCCGACTGCAGGAGACGCTTCTGGAGGAAATGCTACATGATCACCTTCCTGATGTCGGCCGTCTGGATCTCCGGATTCACATACGTGCTGGTGTGGATGGTCACCATCGTCGGTAAACAAGCGTTCGTCTGTTTGTTCTGTTCATGCTGTGATGCAAACCCACAGCCTTTGTGTTGCAAGCATCACACTCAACCCGATGAGCTACAGGAAATACAAGTCAAGTTTATTTGTGCGGCGCGTTTCACAAAACAGATTCAAAGCAGCTTTACAGAAAGTCATACTGTTACATCTGTAACGCCTAAGTGCTTTCGTTTTCATTACGGGATTGAAATATTTCTTGGTTTTGTTTGATTACGAGATTTAAATTTTGGTTGGTTTTGTTTGATTTCAAGATTTAAATATTGTTTGGATTTGATTAAGAGATTTAAATGTTTGTCAGTTTTGTTTAATTGACATTTAAATATTTGTTGGTTTTGTTCGATTAAGAGATTTAAATGTTTGTTTTGTTCAATTTCAAGATTTACATTTTTGTTGGTTTTCTTCGATTGTGAGATTCAAGTGTTTGTTTTGTTTGATTACGAGATTTAAATATTTCTTGGTTTCGTTTGATTAAGAAATTTAAATGTTTGTTGTTTCGTTCGCTACAAGATTTAAATATTATTTGGTTTTGTTTGATTAAGTGATTTACACTTTGGTCAGTTTTGTTTGATTACAAGATCTAAATTTTGGTTGGTTTTGTTTAATTAAGAAATTTAAATGTGAGTTGGTTTTGTTTGATTATAAATTAAAATGTTTGTCAGTTTTGTTTGATTATGAGATTTAAGTATTTGTTGGTTTTGTTGAATTTCAAGATTTAAATATTTGCTGATTTTCTTCGATTACGAGATTTAAATGTTTGTTTAGTTTTATTGCGAGACTTAAATGTTGGTTGGTTTTGTTTGATTTCCAGATTTAAATAATTGTTGGTTTTGTTCGGTTAAGAGATTTAAATGTTTGTTTTGTTTGATTATGAGATGTAAATATTAGTTGGTTTTTTTAAATAAGAGATTTAAATTTTGGTTGGTTTTGTTCAGTTGAGTGATTTAAATCTTTGTTGTTTTGTTTGATTATGAGATTGAAATATTGGTTGGTTTTGTTTGATTTCAAGATTTAAATATTGTTTGGTTTTGATTAAAATTTAAATGTTAGTTGGTTTTGTTTGATTACAAATTTAGATGTTTGTCAGTTTTGTTTGATTATGAGATTTAAGTATTTGTTGGTTTTGTTCAATTTCAAGATTTAAATATTTGTGAGATTTAAATGTTTTTGTTTGATTACGAGATTTAAATATTTCTTGGTTTTGTTTGATTAAGAGACGTAAATATTGGTTGGTTTTTGGTCAATTAAGAAATTTAAATGTTTGTCATTTTGTTTGATTACAATATTTTCCAGTTTTGTTCAGTTACGAGATTTAAACATTGGCTGTTTTTTTTAAATAAGAGATTTAAATGTTTGTTGTTTTGTTTGCTTAAAAGATGCAGTATTGGTTGATTTTCTTCAATTAAGATATTTAAATATTTGTTGACATTCAAATGTTTGTTGTTTTGTTTGATTAAGAGATTTACACATCGGTCAGTTTCGTTTGATTACAAGATCTAAATATTGGTTGGTTTTCTTCGATTAAGAAATTCAAATGTGAGTCAGTTTTGTTTGATTATGAGGTTTATACATCGGTCAGGTTTGTGTGATTGCAAAATTTAAATATTGGTTGGTCTTGTTAGATTAACAGATTTAAACATTAGTCGATTTTGTTCGATGAAGAGATTAGAATGTTTGACGGTTTTGTTCAAAGCAAGAGTGAATGATTTAAAAAATGTATTCAACTAAAGACTAACTACAGACTTACAAAACAATTCCTAGAACGTCTCAGTCCTTCAGCGTCGGTGCAGACATGCAGGACTGATTTATTGTGACACACAGCAGATCTAGAGATTGATTTGCCCTTTCTGAATATTTCATACTGCCTGGATGTTTCCTGCATGAAATCGACAGAAGAGGAAGCCGCTGTTGTTCCTCCAGACAGAATCATGTATAGTTTTATCCTGCATGTTAGTCGTGTTTCTGAAATATTTCAAACATGACTAGCACAGCTGTTCTCAGTGTCTAGTTTTGTTTTGTGTTTGTTCCGATCGATTATTCTGCGTCGATCAGCATCACACTGCATTAGTTCAGTCGTCCTGTAGCTGCGCTGCAGATGTTGGGGTTTCGAGCGGGTCACACGCGGGCGGGTCACATGCTCCCGTCTCCATTCCTGAAATGCCAGCGCTGTATCCTGAAGGATTATGATGCTGGAGACTCGAGTTTCTCCTCTCGGTCCGTGCTGGATTACGGCCGGCCGAAGCCCACGGGGCCCGTGAGAAATCATGTGATGCAGCTGCATATAATAGGATTATTATCCTGCACACGGTCACACACATTCACATGAGCGCTGGAGAGCCGGCGGAGCTTTAGAGCGATGCTAATGAGCAGGTACTGAGAGACAAAAACCCTGAGGATGAGGACGTCACACTACAGGACCTACACACTGAACCTCCTGCCCCTGAACAGTGCAGGAAGTTTTAATGTTTCTGAAAGAGTCTCTTCTGCTCACCAAGCCTGCATTTATTTGATTAAAAATACAGTACAAATGTGAAATATTATTGCAATTTACACAGCTGTTTTCTATGTAAATATTTGTTAAAATGTAATTTATTTCTGTGAATTTTCAGCATCATTACTCCAGTCTTCAGTGTCACATGATCCTTCAGAAATCATTCTAATATGCTGATTTGCTGCTCAACAAACATTTATGATTATTAGCAATTTTGAAAACAGTTATACATTTAATTTTTCAGGATTCACAGATGAATAGAAAGTTCAGAAGAACAGCATTTATTTGAAATGGAAATCTTTACTGTCACTTTTGATCAGTTTGCATTCTTTATCAATTTATTTTTTATTTTATTTTTTTTTAATCTTACTTCAACTTTTAATTGGAAGTGTATCATGGTTTTATATTCTTAAGCAGCAAATCAGTAAATTAGAATGATTTCTGAAGGATCATGTGACACTGAAGACTGATGCTAAAATTCAGCTGCGCATCACAGAAATAAATTTAATTTTAACAGATATTCACTTAGAAAACAGCAGACTGTCAAAAACATTAAACATAATTTATAGCTTTATATCTGCATGTTAAAGTCTGTTGTCAGCTGTCTCAATTTTCATTTAGTTTAGCATTTAGCAAATTTGAAACCCTTTGTAAATGTACTTTTTTTATCTATATTTTTTTCAGCTCAACATTGCAAAAATACAGCAGAATTTTTGTTTTGTCATATTAGTTTTTCATACAAGTATTTCATTTTATGTCTGCTTCTGATGTAGTATGAGATTCTTCTGCTGAACACAGAGGAATGTGGGGAACCAAACAGATGACTTCCATAGTATTTTTTTTCACACTATTTAACTCAATGGCTCCCGTTCTTCAAAATACCTTATTTTTCATTCAACAGAAGAAAGAAACTCATACAGGTTTGGAACGACATGAGGAAGAGTAAATGATTGCATAAACTATCCCTTTAATAACTCCAGTTATGCACTGAATTCAGTTCCGTCTGTTATTAAAGGAAATCTTTTAGCTGTGTCTTCTGCTCGTCTAGGCTGCATTTATTTGATCAAAAATACAGTAAAATTAGTAATATTGTTAAATATTACTACAATCTCAAATAGCTGTTTTTCTATGTAAATATCTGTTAAGATGTAATTTATTTCTGTGATGCGCAGCTGAATTTTCAGCATCATTACTCCAGTCTTCAGTGTCACATGATCCTTCAGAAATCATTCTAATATGCTGATTTGCTGCCACCCTAAAAAAAAAAGAAAATTCTGTCATCATTTACTCATGTCATTCCAAACATGTATGAGTTTCTTTCTTTTGTTGAACACAAAAGAAGGTATTTTGAAGAATATGGGAAACCACTATGGAAGTCAATGGATACCGTCAACTTTGTTTATTAACTTTCTTTGAAGTACCTTATTTTGTGTTCAAAAGAAGAAAAAAACTCATACACTGTAAAAAATAAAAAACACAATTTGTTGAGTTAGCTTAAAATAATTTGTTACCCTGCTGCCTTAAAATTTTCAGAAAAAAAAAGTTCAGTCAACTCAAATAAGTTGATTCAACTTGAAATGTTAAGTTGTACTAAGTAACAACTTAGATATTTGTGTTTGCTAAACTTAACATGGGTAAGTAACCCAGCTGCCTTTGAATTTTAAGTTGAATCAACTCAAATATCTAAGTTGTCACTTAGTACAATTTAATATTTCAAGTTGAATAAACTTTTTTTTTAGTTGACTGAACTTAAAATTTTAAGGCAGCAGGTTACAAATTATTTTAAGTAGACTCAACAAATTGTTTTTTACAGTGTACAGGTTTGGAACGACATGAGGAGTAAATGATGACAGAATTTTTATTTTTGGGTGAACTGTCCCTTTAATGACTCCAGTTATGCACTGAACTCAGTTCTGTCTGTTATTAAAGGAAAACTTTTAGCAGGATCTGTTGTTTGTGTCCAGGAGAGACGCTGGGAATCCCGGACACGGTGATGGGAATGACACTTCTGGCAGCGGGAACCAGCATCCCGGACACCGTGGCCAGCGTGATGGTCGCTCGCGAAGGTTAAAAAAAAAATAAATAAAATAAAAACCCTCACATGTCCAGACGTCATTGTGGAACGTGTGATTCATCAGTGCTGTTCTGTGCGTCTCTCGCAGGTAAAGCTGACATGGCCATGTCCAACATCGTGGGCTCAAACGTGTTCGACATGCTGTGTCTGGGTCTGCCGTGGTTCATCAAGACGGTGTTTGTGGACACTGGGTCTCCGGTGGAGGTCAACAGCGCGGGTCTGGTCTTCATGTCCTGCACGCTGCTGCTCTCCATCGTCTTCCTCTTTGTGGCCGTTCACATCAACGGCTGGAAGCTGGACTGGAAGCTGGGTCTGGTGTCTCTGGTGTGTTACGTGCTCTTCGCCACGCTGTCCATCCTCTACGAGCTCGGGATCATCGGGAACAATCCCATCCGCTCCTGCGGTGACTGACGCGCCACTGGGACGATATAATGTCACCGACCAACGGGTTGGCATCAGTGCGACTCAACGATCATGTGAGGGCACTTTATGGACAAAAAATAAAGGTTTTGAGTTATTGGTCCATAAAGTGATTCTGCAACAAGGGATGCTCCTGACCTCACTGAATCATAAAACACTAATATAGTCACATAAAACACGTTCTTTTACGCCCTTTAAAACATTTTCCTTTATATGCAGTAGTTTGACTTCAGTCATGTTCAACTGCCATTTACCATCACATCATTAAAAGTCAACTATTTTTTATTTAATATGGATGGAGCAAAAAATCTTTGACTGTATCTTTAAAAAAAAGTCCTGAAAAGATACAGTAAACAAACGAACACATTTAATTGTGTTACTGTGTTCAGTAATTTGCTCTGGTCGACAGCGTGACGCATTGTATTTACACTGAATGTCTCTCGCTCGTAATGAGCTCATTTTTCTTTTTCCCCCAGTTTATTTTTATGGTGGCAAGAGTTGATTTCTTTCTAAAACTTTATTGCTCAGGGATTTTGGTCAATGTAATAAACAATTATTTGAGAAAATATGTGTTTATCAAGAATGAGCTCGAAGTCCAAATTTAACTTTAGAAATCGATACGCCAAAGACGGATGATTAGACCCAAACAATTCTAACAGAACATCATTTACTCAATATGTTTGTTTCATTTTCAAGCGTTTGTAGTTACAGAATTACTCATCTCTGTAACTGTAAATCTTTATCACACTGATACTCATCGTCTACCTCAGTGAATTCATCCAGGTTTTTTTTTTGGAGGTTAATTATTACTGTAATACATTGCATTACAATAAAACATACTCTCATTGTGAAGAACAGAACAAAGGCATTTCTTCACTGATGCATCTTCTGGTTGGAAATATGACTTGCTGCTGGATTCATGAATGACTTTCTTAAGAACTTTACTCTGGTGAATCTTAGTCATGTATTTGTCCATGTATAAGGCCATTAACAGTTCATTTGTTAGATGAGTGTGATTAATGCTTAATATTTGAAAGCCTAATAAATTCCATGCTGTTAAAGACGTTGTTTCACATAATTTATGACTTAAGAAGGGTTTAATATTCTTAAGTCTTAAGCATTTTTGGGAAAAAAAAACAACATTTGTAACATTTTTCTTACACAGCATAAACATCTTAAGAAATGCAACTTTTTAATAAACTGTGTATCAAATGTAAACTTGGTGGCTTTACTTGAGACAATTTTTAAAAAAATACAAAAGTTGTAAGTGCAGTTTTCTAAACTTTTTTTAAAAAAAACTGTTTTTGTTAATAAGAATGAGCTTTTTCTTAAATTAAAATAAGAAAAGAGCAGATAAGACATATTTAAGAATTATAAGAAAAAAACTAAAGTTCCCAGGATTATTTATAAGTTCATAAGAAAGTGCAATTATTGAAACATTTTTTAAGGTCTCAAATATGGTCTTATGAAAACCTTACATTTCTTAAAAAAAAAAAAAAAATAGGTTTCAAAGGTTTAATGTCTTAACTCGTCCCCTCAGACTTAACCTCGAAGTCCCATATTATAAATAAATCCTATTATAATCATAACCATCGTTGGAAAGGTCTAAGACTCCTAAATAGACATTTTACCACTGTTTGTGTTACAAATTATGTAGGAAAAGTAACAGATTAATTTATGAAAAGAGTGCACCTCAAACATTTACATCATAACAGGAGTTTCTTCGTTGCCTTTTTCCCTGTCACACTTGAGAAATCATAAGAAATTATACATCAGTTGAAAACTAAAAATCTCATAATTCATCCTTTGAAAACCATTTTAAAATAAGACATTGTATTACCATGGAAAATGTACATCAAAATCAAATGACAAAATATTTTTGTTCATGAATTATAAAAATTTAGGTTTGGACAGTGCATTTTCACATCTATGTTCAAAAATGTGAGTGACAGTTTAAAGTGTTAAACTAGTAAATAATCATAATATAGAGTGTGTGAGATGTGATAATGACATGAACTGTTAAACACAATCCTAAGAGGTATTTCTGGGAATACAAATTTCAAAATACAAAAACAGTCAAGAATTCTACACTTCATCTTCAGTGTGAGATCTGACAAACCGAGACCCAGACCCAATTGACAACAGCCAGCTTTTTATTTTTTAAAATTTAGTCCGAGACGAACGTCCCACAAATTAAAATGTTTACAAAAAAAAGAAAAAGAAGGGCGGTGGTCACTAACACATGGAGCTGAAGCGGCTGGTGAGAGTGCTGATATGACAGTCATGATGTTTTTAAAACAAAACAAAAGCTGGGCTCTGTGTGACGTCAGTGAGTGTGTGTGAGTGTGTGTGAGTGTGTGGGCGGAGGTTTAAGCGTTCCGGTCGATACGAACATCGACCTCTCTTCCGTTGATCTTGGTTCCGTTCATCATTCGACAGGCTTTCTCGGCGCTCTCAGGAGAGTCGAAACGCACAGTCCCGCAGCCTTTGGATTTGCCGTTCTCCATCTTTATTTCAGCGTACATCACCTGACCTGAACAACACAGAGACGTTCATTATATTTGTTATGCATTAAATCAAGACGCTGCCGTTATCAGAAATGAGAGTTATACACGTACCACAGTGACTGAACTTCTCCTTGAGCTTCTGCCAGGTCAAATCATACGAGAGCTGTGGAAACACACACAATCCTCATCAAACACGCTTCAGTGACACACACACTTCATCATGTTCACTCATCATCATACGTACGTTTCTCACAAAGATCTGGCATCCGGCCTTAGACCCCACCCCCCTGTCACTCATTCCACCCATGTGACCTGAGCCGCCTCCGTACTGGCCGAAGCCACGCCCCATGTCCATGTTCCCGCCCATCCGGTCGAAGCCAGAGTTCATGCGGTCCATTCCCATGTTCACCATCCCTCCTCCTCCTGAAACACACACACATTTTAGATATTTTTGTACATGACAATGTAAGGAATAAATTGAACGGGACACAATACACATTACAATTCATTAGCAACATATACAACTGAATATACAAATTCCTACAGATTACAAATTCCTTCATTAATTTAATTCACTTTCATACACATGAGGAAAAAAAAAAAAACTATGGTAAGAAACTAGCATTCATATATTTCATGTATTTGTTTCTGGTTTTTAAGCAAAAAAACTCACATTCAAATGCTCAGAAAGCAAGAATTCATATGTTGATTTTGCATGTCCAGTAATTTTATCTTAATTTACATATGTTTAGATATTTGTACTGAAAACAAGACAAAAATACTGATTTTTTGCAGTGCATGCAACATTTACTGCCACGACTACATGAATTTAAGACCTTATTAATTAAGACCTTAAAGGACTTGATTTGTGAAAGGGTGAATTAAGTCTTACACTAAAAACACTAAAAAGTGTTTTTGTTAAATCAAAATAAATTGCATTTAAAATAAAAGTAATTTTGTGTGTGAGAGAGTGAGATTAATGACCTAATCCAGAGCCCATGGGTCCCATCCCAGCATTCCCCATTCCTGTATATCCTCCACCTGATGATAAAGAGAAGAGCGTCAGCATCACCGTATTTTCTATTACCCTGCACCTCACGGAAACTACTGGTAACTTTTTAATTTCAAAAAACAGTTTAGTACGTTTTTAAGCCTTTTGGGGTCACAGGAAGCGTAAACCTCATAAACCATGTTTACATTGTATTAGCCATGTCATTATACACATTAGTGTCATCATAAATCATATATACCAGAACACACACACACAAACAGCTGTACACACCTAAACCTCCAAACGAGTCTCCGAACGGGCGGTTCATTCCCATGTCACTTCTGCCAAAGTCTCGGTCCATCCCTGTCATTCCAGATCGATACATGTCTGTGCACAAACATGAGTGAACACTCAACATAAATGATCTGAATAACAGCATTACTGTCTTCAGTAGAGCTGATTTACAGCAGAATCTGTCTCATATTTGATGAGTTTTACATCATTGACTCTGTGATTATCCTGTTCATCTCTGTGAAGCTGCTTTGAAACTGTATGTATTGTATAGAGCACTACAGGATCATTCTGTGTCAACTCAACCAGGGTGTCTAGGTGTCTACAAAACCATTCATAAGGGTCATTTTTTTCAAATGTTTTAAAATGAGATGTATACATCTTTCCATTGATGTATGGTTTGTTAAGGACAATATTTGTCTGTGATACAACTATTTAAAAATCTGGAATCTGAGGGTGCAAAAAAAATCTAAATATTGAGAAAATCACCTTTAAAGTTGTTCAAATGAAGTTCTTAGCAATGCATATTACTAATTAAAAATTAAGTTTGGGTATATTTACGGTAGGAAATTTACAAAGTATTTTCATGGAACATGATCTTTACTTAATATCCTAATGATTTTTTGGCATGAAAGAGAAATCGATCATTTTGACCCATACAATGTATTTTTGGTTATTGTTACAAACATACCCGTGATACTTAAGACTGGTTTAAGAAACTTGTTGACAATCAGAATCTACAATTAAACTGAGATACCTTTAATACTTCTTGAATTACAGGCTTCATAAAAAGAGAATTTAGATGTATGTTCTATGCAACTGTTTTGACAGATTAAAACAAGAAACATTTTTAGTTTCAGCATTTTTTGTTCTTCATCTGTTTCTCATTAAAATAAAAGAGTTTTTAAATGCAAAGCACCCCACATTTGGTTTATGACCACTGTGTACAATTTAACAATTTACTTTTAACAATTATTACTTATAAAGATGAGTCTCAGCTATAACAGAATGATTTTATATACCATTTTTCTTTATGCAAAATGTGTGTAAAATGGCCATAAACAGGTTTTCTTATTATATACAATGCATCTATAAACTAAATCTAATTGTCATATTAATATGTTTTTGGGGCAACATGTAATGAAAAAAGAAGTGTAATAATGGGAGTAATAATTGACAAGATTTTCATAATATTTTCATAATATTTGAAATATTCATAGGAATATTGAAATATTAAAATATAATTTCTTTCCCTATTCATTTGTTGTCTTCCAAAATGCGTAATACACATGCTTTATAGTCCCGGTGTCCTCATATGAGGACATGTACGAAATCGACGTCCTGTTCTGTAATACGAGTCATATTTTGATTTGAAACCCCATAACATTTTCCTGAGATGTTTATTTATGACACACAGTTTAAAACAGATTTAAAAATTAGCCAGATTTAAATAATCACAAAATATTATCATAATTCAAATTAATATTAGACATTTTTGAAGACCAAGGAGAAGGAGTGGTCATGGTGAAACATCCAAACATTTAGTATCTCTGAAAAGCCCCGAATGTGCTCTGTACAGGGCGTCCAGACTTAAAACTGTGGCATGTAGAGTCTCAGGGAAATTCACTAAAATATAATGCCCTTATTTGAGGACCCAGGGTCACAGGGGGTTAAAACTAACATCTAAAAGGATATTAAGATATCTTTAATACTTCTGGAGTTACAGGCACACAAACCTCAGAAAAAAAACATGAAAAGTATATTTTTCCCCATTTTTGAACCACCTCCATTGGCATATGATGCAACAAAGATTACTGAAGTCAACTGATTTTACTAATATACATAATCTCTGTGTGACAATAATATAATGATGCTGCCATCTTTCTGAAGTCATTTTAACCCTGTAATTTGGACCCTCCTTTACAAAATAGTGCACTACTCAGTAAATATCTATCCATGACATTATCATCACTATTTATGTTAACTGAATCAAAGATGTTGCCACAGAATTTTCTGAAATTTGATAGATGCTCCTATAGAAATACATGTGATTAGATTAATGACTGTCAGACAGACTGAAGGAGCGATGTTTTACCTCCCATTCGGCTCATGGGTCCCATGTCTCTGCCACCGAATCCTCCCATTCCACCCACACAGTCCATCCCGGAAAAACCTCCGCCCATCCCTACACACACACACACACACACACACTTAGATGAGCATCCTCACATGATCTCTGATGGATCTGCTCCAGATGAATATGACTCACCACTCATGCGGTTCATGTTGCTGCATCCTGGCCCGTCCATCCCTGCGAAACAACCAATCCTGTGTTAACTCATCAATCCCAGCAGGAGGTTTAAGCTCTTTTTATTTATCAATTTAAAAATCACATCATGTTTAATGATCTTCATCAGCATTCAGATACTTTTTAGTAGCATCAAATGTAAACATCTGATTAAAGCTTAAGTGCGGTTACAGTCAATTAGATTCATTTCAGTTAATGAATCAAGCAAACTAATCATTTAGCAAATCAATGTGAACTGTCTGTTTAAATGTATCAATTAAAAACACTTGATTCAATCTGCATCATTACACAACAAATAATGCTTTTGCATGCAAATAAATATAAAGCACACATGAACAATTACGCAAACATGAACACACCTCCAGGTCCCATGGAGCCGACGGCCCCTCCACTGAGACGGTTGGCATTTATTGGCTGACCGCCGGGACCCAAACCCATCCCGACTCCGCCCAGACCTCCTGCAGCACACGTCACAAACACACATTTACATACAGAATTATACACATGCATACACACAGATATACACATCCATAACAAGCACAACAAAGCTCTTACTGGGTAACTGTGGCGGTTTCTCTGCAGGCCTGAAGTCATCTGGAGGAAGTGATTTATCATCCTACAGTACAATGAACAGATGAATGTATGCTGAGCCTCAAACACATACAAACTTAATAAGAATAAACACTGCAGCAGCTCACCATTTTCACATGCATCTGTCTGTCAAACAGCATCTGACCGTTGAACATGGCTGTGAGCACGAGTGAAGGAAGACGTCATCTAACGCTCAAAACAAACCGTCCTAACTGCAGCACACGCTAAAAGGTGACCCAGAATAACCAGAAACTCACAAATGATTCCAAAAGAATCAGATCAACTTGGCAAAGATAATGATGTGATGCTCTAATAAGCCTAAAAATACACAGCACATAAAAGAGCTCATTTTAAAAGAGAAGTTCACTTACCCAAAACAAAGATTCACAGATAATTTTCTCACCCCCTTGTCATCCAAAATGTTCATGTCTTTCTTTTTTCAGTCGATAAGAAATGATGTTTCTTGAGGAAAACATTTTAGGAATTATCTCCATATAATGGAAATCTATGGTGCAAAAATGGTTCCAAAATGCAGCTTCAAAGGGCTCTAAATGGTCCCAGCCGAGGAAGAAGGGTCTAGTAAAACAAGTAAAACAGCGATGTAGGACGATTTTGTCGTTGAAGAAGAAAAACAAGATGGGAGTTTTTCGACATAACTGTATTGGCCCAGATTACACAGACTATGCATGGACATCACAAAGACGAGACGAGCGTTTCAAGTTAAAAAGTATATACATTGTCAATCTGTTCGAAAATGACCAATCGTTTCGCTAGATAAGACCCTGGGATCGTTTAGAGTCCTTTGAAGCTGCATTTAAACTACATTTTGGAAGTTCAAACTCATGGCCAACATGGAAGTCCACTATATGGAGAACATTCCTCAAATGTTTCCTCAAAAACAATTTCTTTACGACTGAAGAAAGGAAGACATGAACATCTTGGATGACAAGGGTGAGAGTACATTATCTGTAAATGTTTGTTCTGGAAGTGACACTACAGGAAAAACCAGTGTTTGTTTCATGCACTGCTCAATTTTGAGATTGTGGTCAATTGAGTGTCTTTTTTCAGACTGGTGAAAGGAAAACAGCCAAGTCTTTATTTAACTAATTTGTGTCTGTAGGTTTCAATCTCAATCCATCTCTTTAAAGAGTTTTTCTTTAACAAGTTTCAAACATGAATTTATCCAATATTCAAGATTTCAGTTCTGGGAATAATGTAATTTCTGAAAACTTTTGTCTCAAAAGCACTTGTCTTAATGTGATGTGATTCATCAGCCAGGGAAAGTAGGGTGATATGCATGAATTAAAATGTTTTCTCTTTACACCTGCAGTGTCTTGCCCTAATTTTCCTTTTTTTTTTTAATCAGTACTGTTCTGTATTCAGCTTTTATCTGAAGTGTGGCTTTGATTCTCAGTATATGCATGAACTGATAAATAAACACATAAAACTAATCCATTTTGACTTTAATTATGCACTATTTCTGGATGATGATGTTCAGGTTGAGAGGATACAGATGGCCTGTACGGCCTCCAGCGGCTGCTCGAAGGTGACCGTTCCCATTCCTCGACTCTTCCCGTCTTTGTCTTCTTTGACATCGGCCCTCCTCACCGTCCCCGCCATACTGAACACCTCCTTCAGCTTCTTCCAGCCCACCTTAAAATCCAGCTGCAGCACAACACAGATGTTTTTCAGTGCAAATGCCTCAAGATTCTTAAATCAAGATACTTTTACTGGACAAACAAAACAACAGTAAATAAGAAGACTACAAGTTTTCACTACTCATTCACGTTTTAATCATAAACTCACTTCATTTTGTTCAGTTTTTCAGGAAAAAAAAAGACGTTAATTTTGGATCTTCAGTAAACGTATCTTGATTTAAGGATGTTCAGCTGTCTTTTTGCTCTTTTTAGACTGATTTAATTTGTAAAAGAGCTTATTAAGACTCTATGAGACCTTTTTTTAAAGTCAATAATGAACTGCAGTGACACGTTCAGACTCACGTTGGCGACGAACACGGTGGTTCCCAGCCGTCCGGCCTGCAGCGCGCTGATGATCTCTGGAGGGATGTTGGGGTTGTTGGCGATGGAGGGAGGGACGTTCATCCCGGTCGGACCGGTGTCCTGCCCTCGGCCACCTCCGTACATGCGGCCCGATCTCTGCAGGACGCGCCGCGCGTGCTCACCGTCCGGATCCTGAAATAGACACGTGTCAGACACCGTCTGGACAAACACACTGGACAGAACAGGCAGAATGAGCATTTACCTCCTTGATGTTCAGCGGCCGTCCGTTCAGATCATGTTTGCTCATGACCTCAATAGCCTTCTTCACAAACTCTTCATCTTTAAACTCAACCACACTGAAAAAGAAGAGCAGCAGTAAACACACACTGGTAAACAGTAAATCTGTACTTATTGTAATAAAAAACTTAAGTGACTTTATTTTACAGTTTATTACTTCAATGCTTGGAAAAATATAAACAATAATAATTTTTACTTGAATACTTGTTACTGCTGTCAGATACCTGAAGAAATGCTTGGGGGAAAAAAGCATTCCATTGTTTTTGCTTTTATTTACTTTATTTGAATGAACATTTAATATAGCTGATTACTTTTCTCAGCGCTTGGAAGAATATAAATAATACTTTCTTACTACTTGTAAAACATTTAAATGTCTTTATTTCACTGTTGAATACCTTTTTAATGTTTGGAGTAATAATAACTGATTATAACACTTCACACTGCTGTCAAGACATCTTAAGGTAACTTTCCATTGTTTTAATTTTTTTCATATTTACTTTATTGAAATAAACATTTAAAAACCTTTATTGCACAGTTGATTACCTTTTTAAATGTTTGAAAAATATTCATAAAATTATTAATTTATACTTGAATAAGGCAACACCGCATTGATTACATTTATTCATATTTACAATAAGCATTTTAAATAGCTGATTTTTTTTTTTTTAGTGCTTGGAAAATAATAATAATAATAATAATAATAATAATAATAATAATGTTTCTGGTTCTAAAACAATTTAAGTGCCTTTATTTCGCAATTGACTGCATTTTTAAATGTTTGGGAAAATATAAATAATAAAAATTTCTACATGAACACCTGACATTTCAGACAGACACTTGAAAGCAATACTTAATTGCATTAATCTGTAATTTAAATTCTATATTACTTAAATGAATATATTTGTATGACTATTATCTAGATTCTGCCTTTTTTAATGTTTAGGAAAATATAAATAATGCACTTTTCCACACTTGAAATACTTGAAGGCATTGCATTAACTTGTTTGTAATTTCTTTACTTAAATTTTACTATATTTAAATTAATATGATCATTAATACATTCTAATTACAATCATTTAGATTTTTCCAAGCACTGAAAAGATTTTCTTTTTCGTGTCAAAGTCAATGCTTGGAAAAAAAAAATCTAAATAAAAATGAATAATAATTGCTTACAAAATTTAAGTATCTTTATTTTGCTGCTGATTGCCTTTATAAATGTTTGGAAAAATATTCATAATTTTACTTTCTTTGATGCAAGTATTTGCCAAATGAAAACACGCTCAGTTCTATTTTTAATTGCGCTAATTTTCTCTATGGCGGTTCTTACCCGCAGCCCTGCAGGAGCACGTCCCAGAAGAGCGAGGAGGAGGAGGAGGAGGAGGAGGAGGAGGAGGTGAGAGAACGACAAGAAAGAAGATGATCAGAACCACGTCAGTTCAAAGCGCTTCAGCACAAAGAAAAACAGCTGATTCACTGATCATTAGTGCTTCAGAAAGATCAATTACAGCACATGCTCATGACTCTACTTTAACGAGCTGTTGGGAGCATTTCAATTGGACGTGGCTACAGTGAGATGGACGAATGGAAGCAAATGAACTCGGGGCAAATGAAACTGGATCTTGTTGTTACGGGACAGAGACAGAGAGAGAGAGAGGGAGGAGAGATGAAGGGACAGATGGATGAAGGGGTTTAAGGGAAGACACCTGACACAGATGACTCTCGTAGGTCAGTTAGGTCCAAATCAAAAACACCTAAGCAATCATCAGATGTGAGAGAAAGAGACAGATGGACCCCAGCCGAACGGGTCAGCACCAATTTAAAAAGGACATCCAAATAATCATCTTAATGGGCTTTACGGTAACGCTACACATCGACACACCGTCCCGAGGTCAAAGGTACGACAGAATATATCGGCTCTACCGGCCCCGAGCACATGAGAGTGAGGCTGCGGAGGCCTTTCAAACCTCACGCAGGCAGCGCAGAGTCACCAACACTTACCCTTGACTTTCCTTCTCCATCCTTAAAGAGTTCCACGTATGTAACCTCACCAACTACATGAGACATACAAAGGGAAAATACCACAGAGAACAAGGCATTTAAATCACCAGTGGTCTCGGCACAGGGTCGCCCTGGCTGCGACGCTACAGGTAGAAAAGCCCAGTGAAACACACACACATACACCTGAGCCCTGCGGCCGCTCCTCGAACGGCACCTTCGTGACAGACGCACCCGGCCGCTCTAGCGCTACATTCATTCCTCTACAGGTACTGTACACAGGTTGAAAAATCACAAGGCCACCCACCTGTACAATCCTTCAACATCAGTATCATCATCATCATCATCATCATCACTACAGTGAATGACTACAGCAAATACCACCAGAACACAGGCAGATTCACACCAGAACACAGGCAACTCCCCTGGCCGACATTCGTGCCGCACGCTTCTCTACTTCGACACACATTTAACGAGCTAGAGCTGAGAGAGGGAGAGGACGGGACGGGGCGCAGCGCCGTCTCTGCGTGGGTTACCTTTCTCGCGCATTAGATCTTTAATTGCCTGCCACTTCATATCATAAGGGATATTGCTAATGAACACCCGGTTCCTGTGGGCGGCCTTCTTGTCCGCCGAGCCGCCGCCGCCGTGACGCTCTTTGTAGGGATGGTAGC
This sequence comes from Labeo rohita, assembly GCF_022985175.1. Classification (NCBI taxonomy): domain Eukaryota; kingdom Metazoa; phylum Chordata; class Actinopteri; order Cypriniformes; family Cyprinidae; genus Labeo; species Labeo rohita. The sequence goes on along the minus strand of NC_066886.1, from coordinate 105,661 downwards.
GGTGCGACTTTCGGCTCTTCTCTTTGGGCTCCGGCTTCTCCTCGGCGTCGCTGCAAACACACACAAGAAAGGAAACACCGTCAGCTTACACACACTACAAAAAACCCCCATAACACTCAACAAAAAACATCAAAATTTACAGGAAAAATTTGTTCTCCATTTCTAAACAACTGCTTTAGAAACATTTTTACTTGTTTAAATTTTGCCCAACAAAGTATTTGACCTGTAATATTTGTTCTCCATTCTAAACATTAAAAATTGTGTTTTTGTCATCAATTTTCACTATTGGTTTAGTAGCAAGTATATTGTGACCCTGGAGCACAAAACCAGTCTTAAGTATCACGGGTATATTTGTAGCAATAGCCAAAAATACATGGAATGGGTCAAAATTATTGATTTTTCTTTTATGGCAAAAATCATTAGGATATTAAGTAAAGATCATGTTCCATTAAGATATTTTGTAAAATTCCTACTGTAAATATATGAAAACTTATTTTTTGAGTAGTAATATACATTGTTAAGAACTTTATTTGGACAACTTTAAAGGTGATTTTCTCAATATTTAGATTTTTTTGCACCCTCAGATTCCACATTTTCAAATAGTTTTATTTCGACCAAATACCGTCCTATCGGAACACGTGTGTTTGTGATATATATATATCTCCATATATCAATTGAAAGCTTATTTATTCAGCTTTCAGATGATGTATAAATCTCAGTTTTGAAAAATTGACCCTTATGACTGGTTTTGTGATCCAGGGGCACATATAAAACAACACATTACTAGTGTAAACAATAAATAAATAAATAAATAAACATTCAGTAACATTTAGTTATATATAAAATAAAACACTACAAGTATATATTTTTCTTTTCTCTGTAATCAATTTTCACTATTGGTTCTGTCAACATTCAGTAATATATAAAATAATACACTACAATACTAAAGAAAAAAAGTTTTTATACAAGTATATATATATATATATATATATAAGTATGTATATATACATATATATATATAGATATATATATATATATAAAAATACTAGAAGTATAAACCTTTTTCTTGTTTTTAATAAAGATATAACATATATCTTGTATATATGTAATCAATTTTCACTATTGGTTCTACTAACATGTCTACAATAATAATGTTTATGTTTTTTAAACAAATATAAACTTTTTTCCTTTTTTTAAAATAAAGTTTATATTTTTATATATTTCTTTTCTTTTATAAAACTTTTTTGTAAATATGTATACATTTTTTAGTAAAATAATACAAGTATAAACTTTTTTTCTTTATAAGCAACACTTTCCTAAAGACAAACATATACAGCAAAAGTCAGACTCTGGAATGAATGATCAAAACTCATTCATTTTCTTTATTGGGAACTGATTTACAAAATAAATAAATAAATACAAATAACCTCTAAAAACAGTCCTACTGTAAGCTACGAGGTTATTAATCGATGGTATTTGCTTTTGTTAAAACCGTCATTTCAACTCAATTTTAACAGGATTCATGTTGAGAAACTACATTACCCATGATTCAGCAGAGAAATCGCCACCAATCAAACAACTCAAACCAAACTCTTCAGCTCCCCCACTCAAATGAAGGCATCTTTGTCCCATTTCCAAACACTTTTTTGCTTCAATTCAAAGTTTATAATGATGTGACTCAACTGGTCGGTTCGGTTCACTGGTTTATCAATCTTTAACGAGAACTAAACTTTCGACGGTTGCTAAAGTGGGCGGGCTGTGTTGATCAATGGCAGGTGATGGGGCGGTTGCTATGGGTTACCGCTGATTGGCGCGCGCCACTAACGAACGCAGCGCCTCAAAACAAACGAACTACAGAAAAAAACGCGCTGAGAGGAACCGAGAACTACAGGAAATTTCTTCAGATACAAGCGGTGTGAACACAAACTGACACGAAGGAAAAACAAACGCGTTTCTTTCGCTCTGTGAATGCGCTCCGCTCGCGCACAGGCCAAGCTAACAATACGCGCGTAATAGACGCGACACGTGCAAGACTTGAGTTTTAAAGAGCTTTCAGTTACGTTTTGACGCCATTCGTGTTCTCCTGCGTCTGCTGGGGCTCCGCGTCTCCTTCGTCAGTGGGAGAATCGCCTGATTCTTCATGTTTGCTGTCAGTCAGGTCCAGCGTCAGCTCCGCGTCCGCCATCACTGCTGCTCCTCTCAGGCGCGCGTCCCCGCACACTCAACTATCGCGAGACTTTCGCTACTGGATTTTGCTGGATTGTTTTTATAACAAGCGCATTTTGCTGAAATATTATTATACTAATCTGGACAATACTGTATCTCCAGCAACTCCAAAACAATAAAAATATTTTACTGTGTTATATTTGTAACATTTTGGTTTTTTTGTGGTCTGTAACGGTAAGTTTTCGCTTAAATTTGTGCATTTAATGAAAACTGTCAGTGAGAAAAACTCTGAAAAAAAATGCATTTGTATTCTTTATTATCCTGTATTTTTGTGACAAATTATTTATTTCCAAACTAGATATTGTCTAATTGTGCTCATTCATATTTTGTTATTTTTATATTTATATTTTATATATTTATATTAATATTTTTGCATAAATTGCAATGTGCTTGTGAACACTTCACCAGAACATGGAACATTTGATTCCTATCTGACTAAATTACGTTTCGTTTTGAGTAAGATTCATTGAGGTTATGAGGTTAATTATGGTAATAATGTGCAATAAACTACAAGTTTAGACTTTATGATGCCAATAACATGTACCAGATATAAAAAAAAAAAAAAATTTGATGGAAAAATCCCACAGCCGCACATTGAAGGCGGGACAATGGAAGAGTAGAAAATCACAGAGAAAATCATAAATTCCTAGAAACCACATATAAACTCTGACACCACCTGTGCTGGTAGATTACTTACAAACTCTAGTCTGTTACTCATTACAAATGTATAGTTTTATAGACAGAAATTATAGTTTGTAATTGTAATCTACTGGATTACACATATTAGGTAATGTATTCTGACTACTATTCGAAGGTTTACTTATGTTAAAGTTTTTTGCACAAAAAAAAAAAAAAAAACAAATATGTGGAAAACTGATTATTTTCAACCCTTCATTCTGACCCTCTGTCTAAAACGGCCTGTTTTAAGGGGCGGGTCCTTTAAGGCTGGCCAAGAATCAGCCTGATTGGTTAACATCATTGCACAGGAAACAGTATCAACACCCCCTCGCTATTGCATGTGAGTATTTTGACAAAATAAAAAACTCTACTTTCCTGACAAAGCATTATGAATTAATTTACTTACAGTTTGTGATGCAGCTGCAGTTAGATCTATAGCACCGCTCCATCTTTCAACAAATGTTTCTTTGTGAACTCTCCATGACCCCGTGCCTCGTTTACAAAACAACATGCTCCGATCAATACTCTGACACGGTCCATTAAAAATAAACTATAAATAAACTAACCAGTGTTTATTTATAGTTGAGTCAGCTTAAAATAATTTGTTACCCTGCCGCCTTAAATTTTTAAGTTCAGTCAACTTGAAATGTTAAGTTGTACTAAGTAACAATTTAGAAATTTGTGTTTGTTAAACTTAAAAGCTGGGTAAGTAACCCAGCTCCCTTAAAATTTTAAGTTGAATCAACTCAAATATGTAAGTTGTCACTTAGTATAACTTAACATTTCAAGTTGAATAAACTTTTTGTTGAGTTGAATGAACTTCACATTTTAAGGCAGCTGGGTAACAAATTATTTTAAGTTGACTCAACAAATTGTTTTTTACAGTGTAGCGGCAATGATTGTAATTTTTATTTGCTTTCGACATGATTCAACACTCACATTCAGCGTGTTAGCCAATAAGCGACTGAACACCAGTGGGCGGGGCCTATGGTGAGAAGATCCCTATTCGTTGATGCCTTGCTCTGGAGGTGGTGTTTATGCAAATGACTGTGCCCGGGTCACGTCATCTTGCAGATCCAAACAAGCCGTTTTTGGAGTTTGATTAAATAAATGCTTTGTTTATAATTAGGATGTTTTAAACCATGAAACTTGCAGATGTTTTAATGGTACAAAGACCTCTTATATGCCAAAAGATCAAGGCTAATATTATTTCTCATGTCATGATCAGTGTTGGGGGTGATGCATTACAAGTAACTTGAGTTACGTAATCAGATTACTTTTTCAAGTAACTAGTAAAGTAACGTATTACTTCTCAATTTACAAGAAAATATCTGAGTTACTTTTTCAAACAAGTAACGCCAGTTACTTTGTTGTTTTTTGTCCCTATGTTGGGGGAAAATCGGGAGTAGTGCAGAGACTAACATTAAACTGACCTTTTACACTAACAGATTAAACTTACATTTGTGCTTCATTTTTTTTATTGCTGAAGAGTGTTGGATTCTCCTGTGTTCTACTGTACAGACAAGAATTTACATTTCCTTTAGACTGAGGCTGATTAATTTTACTTTTGGTGTGAAAGGGCTTTTACGTTTGCCAAAAATAGAACATTTTATATTAAAAACAAACACTGCAAATAATGCAAAAGTAATGTAATGCACAGTGTTGTTACTTTTAAAAGTAATGCATTACAATATTGAGTTACTCCCTAATTATGTTACTTAGTTACTTTTTGTGGAAAGTAATGTGTTACTTTACCTTTGCATTACTTTTTAAATCTGGGCAGGGCTTGCTTGTTCGTTTTTATATAAGAAGTTCTATTTTTGGCAAATGTGAGAGCCTTTTCACACCAAAAGCCTCAGGCTGAAGGAAAAGTAAATTCACGTCTGTACAGTAGAACACAGAAGAAAAATGTCAACTCTTCAGCAATAAAAAAAAAAAAGAAAACAAATGTTAGATTATCTTGAGTAATTTTTGCTTATTAGTATGGTTGAATTGGCTCATCGAAGGTTGGCAGCAAAGACATCAGTTAATAAAATGGGATGAAATGCATAAAGGATATTTGTATTACTTAACATATTTAATTATTGCAGGTTTGCGTCATATTCTGAGTTGAATTTCACTGTTTTAATTCATTTTGACGAATACTAAATCTGTTTTTTGTGAGTGAGATGAATTAATGCATGTTCACATTTATTCTAGAACTAACATCTTACTCCCGATCTCTCTCAACATGGGGACAGGAGAGATTTTAATCAATAAATGAGGGGAAAAGTAAAAGTAAGATATTTTTGTCAATTTAAAAGTAATGAGTTACTTTACTAGTTACTTGGAAAAAGTAATAATATTACGTAACTCGCGTTACATAAAATTAACTAAAGTAGTATAATTAGTTACTTTTTTAGGGAGTAACGCAATATTGTAATGCATTACTTTTAAAAGTAACTTTCCCCAACACTGGTCATGACCCCTTTAAACATTAGATTATGCCAGGGCTTCCCAAACTGTGACTAGATGAAAAGCTGGAAGACTTTCCAAATGTGTAAAAACAGTAGGATTTTAGAAAGGAAAACGAAGAATTAGGGTAATCACATTATAAAAAACTTACTGCCATTGAGTAATATGCAATCATGTCATCTATAAAAAAAGTAACTGTATTCCGGTTATGAGCTTTTTAAAATGTTATATAATCGAAGTACTTTATTTTTGAATCTGATTACGTAATCCAGATTACATGTAATCAGTTACAACCCAGCACTGGACAACACCCACTACACCCTAGCGCTGCACTCACACATTCATCATAGTGTAAAAAATCATGGTGAATTGGTGGCATGTTGGGTTAAAGGCATCACTGTGCCTTTAAAAGCACGCTGAGCCGCATCATTTATCCTGGAGCATCTAATGATGCTTTAAGCACAAGGTCTAATTGAGTTACATGCTGATGAAACCGACACACCGAAGTGGCCGCTGCACCAGCTCACCTAACAGACAGCAACGTCTCGAGGCAGAACAGCCTCCTGGGAACATCACATTTCAGGGGGAGTGGTCGCAGACCGGCCAAATAAACAAGAACAGGTGTGTGCAGGGGAAAAAAATAAAAAAAACAGCATTTCAGAGTCAAACCAGCTGAGACTAACAAGTGGTTGCCAAGCTGAGGGAGAGAGAGACAGGCAGAGAGAGAGGGAGAGAGGGAGAGAGGGAGACGGTGTGTTTGCAGGGACACACAGAGCAGCTGCGCGCTCAGGAAGCGCAGGCGACAGCAGGGCTGCGAGAGCATTCCAGTCGCAGATTTCTGACTCTGAGCGTGTCTGCGCCGCTGCCTCTCACTCCCCCCATCAGCCTCTTTTTTTTCAGGAGCAGTCAAGCCGAGCCTGTGGAACTCCTGCTGGCTGTGCGCAGGGCTCGACACGCTCTTCTGCAGTGATGAGGGGTACGACGGCAGCCGCAGGAATAACGGACTGACCGCCCACAACAGGTCTGACAGAATGAGGCCGAAATGAAGGTGAGATGCGTTTTGGTTTCAGCTCCGATGCATGCCGTTCTTCAGCCACCTGCTGCTCATCCACACCCACCTCCTCTGAAACAGTTTCGTGCTGCATGCAGCACCCATGCGAACGACACACGACAGCGAGCGCCATCGGTCGAGTCGCAGCTGGAATGCAACAGGTCCCGGTGTCGTGCGCTGCATGTGCTGACTCGAGTGGCCGCTCGGATTAAAGATGTCGCCCGTGTGCTGTAATCTCTGACTCTGCAAGATTCCTCAAGTACAAATGTTTGCTGCACCGCATTCTGCTCGTTTCTGAGGGAGTGCATTTGTCTTCGTTTTATTGTTGCAGCAGGGAGTGCTGCAACTCTGTGCTGCTGAGAAATCTTATCACCTGCGATTAGACGGTGCATGCTGTTGGTTACTAATAGAGCATGAGAGTCAAGGGCTGCAGCACACTGCAAAGCATAATGCACATATCTACCTGTTTACTTAAGATATAAGCGGGTGCATTTGCATTAATGACTCGCCGTGATGCACCACTATCGTTAGAACTTTTCAGAAATAGTCCTGTGATTCGCATCCATTCATTCACCATGTCCTGCTTTCACACCCAGCCTGTCTGTTGCATAACACTGGCCGTATTTTCATGCACATCACCGATGAAACACTTTAGGCAAGTTTGCATGCTCCACAGAGCTGATTGCATAATTAATTCTAACCATCTTCTACCTTCACAGGCGTCCATCTATCCGTGCTGATCGCCACCCTAACCGACGCGTGCAGGATGACGGGGCTCGTCTTGGAACATGTGTAGCGTTCACTATAACCACAGCCTAACGGCCATGAGCGGGAGTGACATCATGGCCTATTCTCTGAGTCTGGAGCAGAAGACGGCATTCGCGTTCGTAGGGATGTTGCTGGTGTTTCTCGGCCTGTTGATCGTCAGGTGTTTCCGGATCCTGCTGGACCCCTACAGTAGCATGCCATCATCCAGCTGGGGCGACGGACTGGAGGGCCTAGAAAAGGGGACGTTTGAATACGCTCTTACCTGAGGCCAGAGACACCAAACCCCCAATCCATGGCTTCATTCTAGAGCCCCGTAAATCATATAAAGCCTTTTGCACCATATGGGGGCGTGCACACGGGACGCGTTCTGGAACGAGGTTTCGAAATGCAAAACGTTTTAACGCCAGACTGTTTTTTTTTAACCTGACACACCTTCGTAGAAATAGGTAATGTTTGATGATGCAATGGCCAAAGACTTGATGCATGATGCATGCACATTTTGACAGGGGTGCAAAGGGGTGGAAATTTTCAGAAACTTTATTTTTGGACACTTTTGGTAAGTTTCCAGAATTTTTCACCCCTTTGCGACTCTACATAGCAGCGATAGCTCACGAGAACGCGTCCTGTGCGAACGCCCCCAAAGAGAATTCATCCAAACGACACACTGTGACGCATGGCCTGCTGTTACGACATCACTCTTGGATTTTGGAAAATGATGTCGCACCATTTAGCCACTGGGCATCTCAGGGAAGAGCAAAGAAAGACTTGAACTCAAATAAAACAAGATGGCACATGTGCAAGACAATGCTAGGATGTAAACAGGGTACCTTCGCCCTTTCATTCACGCTTCCACCCCGTTATAAAGGACCGCATGCTCGCGATGCGCCGGCCAAGCATTTGCATACTTGCGTCGAGTACCTTTCTGGCCTAACTCTCCTGTTTACCGTGATCTGGGTCTCCGATGCCAGTCGAACACTACAATAACCTGCTGTTTTTGAAAAGCTGTGCAAACATCTCTGTAGACCCGTGTGTGTTTTTCTAGCAAGTACTAGCAATCAGTTTCTCTTCACTTACTGCCTACGAAACATCTGCACACAAACCGCAGAGACTCTACAGGACATTGCGAGTGAAGATTCTTGAATGTCACGTCTGAAATTGTGACACATCCTGCCACCTCCATGTTTGTTTGTGTGTGTGACAGAGGAAGGGTGTGTCACCATGACAACAGCAGAAATTTGCGAGCTGGATGCGAGTGATGCACCAATGAAAGCGTAGCTCATCTCCAGTGTTCTAGTGCTGTGAATCTGCCTTACTGGATTTCTGTGCCTTCATTTAGCAGCGGTAGCGTATCTCTCACAGGACGATCTGTGTTTGTGTGCGTCTGTGTGCGTGAGGACCACTGTTGAAGACCACTGTTCTTTGTGTTTCTCTCACGCCGAGGAGGACAGAACGTCCCTCGCCGCGATGGTCTGTGTTCATCTGCTGGAATAAAACAGTTCTGGACCTTTTCCTCGTTCTGCCCGTTTCTTTCCTAAAACATAAAAAAATCATTCTATTTTCTTTGTAAATTCAGGCTGCACGTCTTACTGTAAATAATTAATCAGCGCACATTATGAATGCATTCATTGTTGAGCAGTGATGCATTACTGCGCAGTTCACACAGTCATTTCATTCTGATTAACATTTCAAATAAAGGTTACAGCAACTAGCTAGGGACGATGCATTACCTTTGGGATAGGTGGCGATGCTCCGGAAAAGGGCTGTAAACCCCCTAAAATCCACTTTTGCAAACACTGCAAAATCCACCGCAATCTCACATTCTGATCTGCACACACACCCCTCCTATTTTTTCCGATTGCACACAGAAATGCATTTTAATATGCAAGTAAAATGATTGTAAATGCTCTTTTATATGGTCTGTAAAGCAAACATCTATCAGTACATTGTGGCTCTTTCTCAGAAAACAGCAGCGCTTACGTGTCGCCTCACAGAGTCTATCGCAGTAAACCGGACTACGCGTGCTGCTGGATTTAGTCTGGACTCAGTCAAGACGCATCAGCCTGAATAAGACGGTCTGTAACCATAGTGACCATGGAAATTGACCATTGGTTGCGTCTGTAACCATAGCGATGGCTGCTTATAATCATATTGATGGGTAACTGCTTCCAGACAGTCCTTTGGCCGCACACACACACACAGATGGAGCGCTGCGTCCCAGCACGAACCTCACTGATAACATTATGTCTTTTTACCAGAGGCGCGCCGGGGGATTCGTGAAGGGCAGAAAAGCAAAACACTCAATTGATGTCGACTGTGAGGGAGTCAAACCTGATTTACATCACATAATCAGCCTGAAATCACATCCAGCGTATCTAGAATCAGCGTATCAGCTCAAGGTCAAAGGTCAAACGACCACGCCCGTATCCCTTCCAGCCAATCAGAGGAGAGACGGAGAACAACATCACCTACCGCTCGTTCGATGACCTTTCCTATTAACCGCGCTGGAGCGAGACCTTCCCAAGGTCGGCTCGGTTTTCACCGGTGTGTGAAAACATTATACAACTTAAGAGTTATGGGTAATAAGGAAGTATTTTAGTAATGTGTCAGAAGCGCCCAGAGCAAGTTCCCATTATTGCTGGCTTTACATTAACCCAATCAACAGAGAAACACTTCACATGACCAGGTATCACACCTCCCGCGCCACATGCCTACATCATAAAGAGAACACCGTAGAATCTTTACAAGAATCTTGATATTTTTCATGTCCGTTCGATGTTATAAAAGAACTTTGGACTTGCTTGGTTTGCGGATTCCCTGTTTTTTACTGTGTCAAATGAATCTGCGCAACCAGAAAATACTATACAATTGGCACGGGACTCTGTTTGTATGATTTTCCGTTTCGATAAACTGAAATCTCGTCCATCTGAACACTCGCTTTTTAGACACTCGGTTTAATGCGACAAAGCAATGTGACAAATATAAAAGCATCCACATCAATTTCCACTTAGGCATGACAATCAAAACTCATAAAATGAGGCCAAACTCAAAGCATCTCCAGTATCCAACCTCTCAGGGTCTTTATATGCTGTTAATTTTTAAGCACTTCAACAGCGTCACCTTTGATGGAGCGAGAACATTTTTACCTCCACTAGGAGCATCAACAGGATGGACCAATGAGCTTCCACCAGTGCAGCAGCTATATAAAGTGATACATAAACACATCAGCCAAACACAGTGGTCTGATTCTCAAGCATCTGATCCACTTGTGGCCCAAACAAAGAGACCTAATCTGGAAGCTCAGAAGAGCTTAATTTATTCTACTTTTTGACTTAATTGACTCTCCAAACCCACAAAAACCTCCTGATGGAGAATCCAGGATTTCAGAAATCTAAAGACGACCCTCCACAATACGAGGAGACGTCTTTCTGCGGAAACGGGTTTGGTAACGGGGAACGGCGAGGCGCGCGGCTGTCTGTGGTTAGTGCTTTTGGGCACGACACTTTGGACCGGGTGCCGAACGTCAACTTTTATCGTAACGCGGCGAGCATCAGCGGACAGAGAGCCATCAGACCTTCCCTACAAGACCTGCATGATGTTTTCCAGAAGGTGAGTCACACCTGAAATTAACAATATATAGTCAGACACAAGACACTTTTAAATTGTGGAATAAATCAGAAAGTACTTACTTAGGCGATCCGTTCTTCCCATGCATCGCAACACGTGTGATATTTACTTGACGTAAATCACGATTCATGACTCAGGGTTTAGACCACAGCAGTTTGCTGAGCTGATTTTAGGCTAATTTGCAGAAGCGGGTGTCGGTACGGTGGCCCGGCGGTGACCTGACGCAGACAGAGATCAATAACCAACCTAATGAGAAAGCCAGAGAGCAGCACTTGGTTTATGAGTAACGATCTTCTGTGTCTAATGCATTGATCCGCCGACCATAAACGGGGTAATTAATGCAAACAAGGGCTGAAAAGTTTGCGCTGATCCAGAAAGCACGTGTGCACACGGTCCTGACGTCGGAGAAAGTTATTTGCAGAATGCTCCTAATCCATTTGTTCAAATTTTCTATTACAAGAAAAAAACAACGAAAACAAAAACTGCCAAGTCACCCTTTAAAATGATCTTCTCTGGGCATCAAATACATTTGTCTTTTGAGTCACAGTCAGAGCGTCTGTGTGAATCACTCCTACAAGGCACAAGAGCACAGAAATATTATGCATTCTGCATATGAGATAATTAATAAATTGCATAACTTGTCCACTGACTTGTCCAACATCAAAATGTATGTATTTGCATAAAAGAAAATTAGTTTTTAACTATTTCAATTGCCTATGTTCATTCCCTCATTTTATTTAATTTGTGGCCAAGATTTACTGATTTGTTCTCTCACAGTAAATCAGTTAATACAGTTAGGGAACAAAGTAATATATTGTTGCAATGATTTAAATCAGATGAAGGAGCGTTTTTCGATTTTGGCCACAAATTAACAAATCGTGAAAACAAGTTATTAATTTGTGGCCACAATCTATAGTTTTGTTTTTTCCCGCATACATAAAAGCTGCTTATATAATGATTATAAAAGATGATTATGCACAATTTTAGATTAGTTTGTTTACTACCCAAAAGGGTTTAATTTCAACTTCCCTATTTTTCATCAGAATGGAGGCCTTACTATTCCCAGTCCGGGTGAGGAGAGAGAAGGAGCGGATACCTCGACCCTGGGCGATGTGGAGTCCGTCACCCCGTTGGAAGAAAGCGAAGCCGGAGGTGTGGTGAAATTTGGTTGGATCAAAGGAGTTCTGGTGAGTTATTTGACTTTAGCACTTTTATAACTCACTTTATAAGCGCTCTGATGGAGTCTGATTGTGTGGTTGCGTTTGCAGGTGAGATGCATGCTGAATATCTGGGGTGTCATGCTGTTCATACGGCTGTCGTGGGTATTCGGACAAGCAGGAATAGGTGAGAAGTTCATCTTTGCGACCTTCATAAACCTTCGCTGAACACACAGCAGGTGCTCATTTATATTCAGCACAGAAAACTGAATTCTCCATTTGTGCGCACACACAATCTGATCTCAGCTCAGCCCACACAAACCCAAAAATAAAGCTCCTCATAAAAATAAAGCCCTTTTTTTCAGCAGTGCCAGAGCAGAATCAATTTTTGGTGTTCAGTTCTTTAGAGAAACATTTTTTTTAGTGTGAAGAACATTTTACCTCTTCCCACTATAAAGAAAGTTATAAGGTTCAATGGATATTGAACCATCAATGCCAATAAAGAACCTTCATTTTTAAGAGAGAGGAAGATTTATACTCAGAGATGCACTTTCAGACATCTGGAGACTTCATAGAGTTCTCTTTGAAGACTGAAGCATCAATGTTTCTGAAATTCCTGAGAACAAATAGAAAGAGACACAAATGAGTCAGATATTGACACACAGAGTGTGTATGAAACTAAAACATGAATGTGAAGAGCAGCTTAGAGACTCAAGGGACTCTTTTCACACTAGACATCAAGAAAACACCCAGAAGGCCTGAAAACTTTGAGTTTTTCACAGGAAAACACTACAAACATTGACTTTAAAAACATTTAGTCTGAGAATTCTTGGGAGTTTATATTTCTGATTCCAGACGTTGGTGCTGTTCTTCCTCATTATTTTAGTCTTGTTTTTTGATGTCTAAAAATTCTTAAATTAAGATGCAAAAATTACCGGACAAAAAAGCACAAATATCTGCCAAAGAAAATATCATCTTAATTCAAGATATTACATAACTGTTCTTGTTTTCAGCACAGTTTTGTTCCAATTTCTCAGAAAATAAGACTTCATATGTTTATTTTGCATTCCAATAAATGTTAATTAAAAGTAATTTTTTTATTAGAAAACAAACAGAAATACTGAGAAAGATGCTCATTTTTTGCAGTGCATGCAACATTCAATGCCACAACTGTAAAAAACGAGTCTTTCTGCTCCGATTTAAAAGCTTTTTAGGTCTTAAATCTGTTGAAGGGCGAAGTAAGCTTTTTTAAGACCCACAGAAACCGTTTCTGAAGCTCACATGTGAGATTACTGGGATCTGGTTCTCAGGAGAAACATCTGAGGAGGTTTAAGTCTCGTCGTGTTTGGTCAGCGGCGGTGTGGAACGCGCTGAAGGTCACTGCTGATGTTTATGGCGCGTAACTAATGGCGTGTCAGAAGTTTGAGTTTCTAAGAAAGTTCCAGAGAAGCTCAGTTCCAGTCAGACACCTCGAGCTGCAGGCGAAACACATTACAGCCCATCAGAAACCCACTGCCGTTACGTATTTTATGAGGTGAGAGTGACTGCAGGCGATAAGCGCTTTTATTCCTCAACGATCTCGTTATAGCGCTGAGCAAACACAGTAACCGAAGCACACTGGGCTGAGTGTGTTCATATACTGAGCATTTCACACCGAATGTATGTTTATATTCTGCTAAAAAAGTTAGATTAAATACTAAAATAAGAATATCTCAGCCAAAAATCACTCACCATCATGCCGTTCCAAACCCGCCTGACCTGGGAAATGTAACGCAAACAGATTAAAATTATGCAAATGGGTCTGATGTATTTAGGTTCATATTAAATCAAAGATTATTTCATTACCTGATGAAGTATCTGTGTGTTTCAGGTTTGGGGATAGTGGTTGTGATATTGAGTGTGGTGGTGACCAGCGTCACCTGTCTGTCCATGTCAGCTATATGCACCAACGGTGTGGTACGAGGAGGTAAAGCACACTTGAACTGAGTAGCAGCAGAATCGAGTCTTCACCCTGAGCTCATGGAAGTGTGTTTGTGCTCTAGGTGGGGCGTATTATCTCATTTCCCGCAGTTTGGGACCTGAATTTGGCGGCTCCATCGGTCTGATCTTTGCGTTTGCCAACGCTGTGGCCGTGGCCATGTATGTCGTGGGGTTTTCTGAAACGGTGGTGGAGCTACTCAAGGTACAAATCTTAAAAATAATAAAACCAGCCTGGAAATTTAAGTGGTCTAAGATGGTGTTGAAAATCAAACATGTCTCTTTTTTTACAGGAAAATGATGCCCTTATAATAGATCCAGTGAATGACATCAGGATCATCGGCTGTATAACAGTGGTTCTGCTGATGGGCATCACTGTGGCGGGAATGGAGTGGGAGGCCAAGGTAAGACCAGGAGCATGCTGGGTTTGAGTTTTTAGGCATGACTAAGCAGATTGAGAACCTTCTCTCTCTCTCTATAGGCTCAGGTGGCTCTGCTAGTGATCCTGCTGGTGGCCATTGCCAATGTATTTGTGGGAACAGTGATTCCCTCCACAGAAGACAAGCGTTCCAAAGGCTTCTTTAACTATCGAGGTGAGACAGAGGAACATCACCCGAGAAACACTGCTATTTGTGCCTGAAATTTAAAGACCATGAATGTCCCTTCATATTTTGATTGGTGCTTTTCAATGTCTGACTCTCAAAATTATGTACTGAGTTCTGCATTCCCAGTCAGTAATTGGTAATGTCACTTCATATAGGTAGACAACGTTTTCACGAAATCACATTTATACAAATAAACGACAATAACGGTATCACTTTAAAAACAATTGCACTTTGAAACCCATTTTCAAAAACGTTTACGACTCCAAAATGTCATTATTGTGTAACTAAATGGCCAAAACGTATAAAATGTTTTGTGTTTTTAGTTTAAAACAGAGATTTTTTTTAAAGAAAATACATTTTAGAAAAAAAAGGATGACACTGAATGCTTGATTTTTTTTTTACTAAAAAGAAAAAAACTTTTATGTTTTTGATTTGTCACCTTGAATTAGTATATCTGTTTACATAACAATAAAAGAAAAAAAATCTAAATTTAGATAAAATTAGATATATTTTTTTATTTGAGGCAGCCTATTAAAATATTACGGTGATAACTGAAGAATACTAGCGGATGGTCATGAATTAAGTATCAGTACACTCTTAAAAATAAAGTTTCCAAAAGGGTGTTTTTGCAGTGATGCCACAGAAGAACCATTTTTCAGTGAACAGTTCTTAAAAGAACCATTTTAAAGAACATTTTAAATATCTAAAGAACCTTTTTGACCATAAAGAACCTTTTCTGCATTTGAAAGATTCCATGGATGTTCTAGGTTCTTCATGGAACCATCAATGCCAATAGAGAACCTTTATTTTTAGGAGTGTATTAAGTCCTAAAAATGACACACAAACCGAATAAAGGAAAATAAAGCAGGCAGAAATCCTGTGTCATCCATGAACCTTGTCAAATACATCTCCTCTGTGTTTAAAACAGAATCGATCGCAGAGGAAAACTTTCTACCTGACTTCCGGGATGGAGAAACGTTCTTCTCTGTTTTTGCCATCTTCTTCCCAGCAGCCACTGGGATTCTGGCTGGAGCCAATATCTCTGGAGATCTGAAAGTAAGAGCGAGAGTCTGGCACATTTCTAATCTGAAATGACTGTGCAAACAGATGCTGGTTCAATATTTTCACACACCAACACTTCTGATTTTTCAGGACCCTCAGGCAGCTCTTCCCAAAGGAACGCTGCTGGCCATCTTCATCACAGGAATAACGTACCTGGGCATCGCGCTGATTGTCTGTGAGTCCTGAACGCACACTTGAAATGAGTCTCTCAGTATGGATGTCTAACAGAACGAATGTGCTGATTCTCTGCAGCTGTGACGGTCGTTCGAGACGCGACGGGGAACCGCAACGACACTATTGTACCGGGTTCGAGCTGCAACTTCTCTTCAGCCTGTGATCTGGGCTACGACTTCTCAATCTGCCAAACCACCAAATGCAACTACGGCCTCATGAACAACTTCCAGGTGGGAGTCATGAACATACGTGACCTGTGTAAAATAGTAATGTAACATAAAAGTAACAAAAGCAACACTACATGTTACTTTCCATAAAAAGTATCTAAGTGACGCAACATTGTAATGCATTACTTTAAAAGTAACTTTCCCAAACGATGGCTCTTGTGTGTTTATGTTCAGGTAATGACTCTAGTGTCTGGGTTTGGACCGCTCATCACGGCAGGAACGTTTTCAGCCACGCTTTCTTCAGCTCTTGCGTCTCTAGTGAGCGCGCCCAAAGTCTTCCAGGTCAGAGTTCACATGCACACCATTTAAAACCAATAAATACTGGATCAGCTAAAAACCTTTATAGGACAATCTTAAAATATAATAAAAGACCAGAGTACATTGTAAAGAAGCTCTTAAAAGTCCAGTTTTTGGTTGCACAACACTGATTTTAAAACGAATCTGTCCACAGGCTCTATGCAAGGACAACATCTACACAGCCCTCAAGTTCTTCGCCAAAGGTCACGGGAAAAACAAAGAGCCGATCCGAGGATACGTCCTGACCTTCTTCATCGCCGTAGCGTTCATCCTCATCGGTAAATATATAAGAGTGATTAAATGACTCATTGTAACAGATGTGATCAAGTAACAGCGGTTGTTTGTGTCTCAGCTGAGCTCAACACCATCGCTCCCATCATCTCCAACTTCTTCCTGGCCTCATACGCCCTCATCAATTTTTCCTGCTTCCACGCATCATACGCCAAATCCCCAGGTCCTGTCTCGACTTTTACACACACACACAATCTGTTCCAGAACCCAGATAGCTGCCTACAAACACTGCAAAAAAATAATCTAGTACAGATATCTAAACATTATCAAATTGAGACATGTGTGACCCTTTCAATTGATGCTAAATTACTTATAAGTGAAAAAAAAATATATATATACTCTAAAGGCAGTTCTACATAGGATTCTCATGGATTAAAAAAAAAAACCTTGTGAACCCTTTTGAGCCAAAGACAACAACAAACCAAACAAGAATAAACCAGTTTAACCTGCGTTCGGGTATTAATCCAATTTGCCCTCTTTACACACAAAAAAATAATTCTAACTTATTTTACAAGAAACCATTCACAAAACAAAAGAAACATTCATAGGTACTTACTCTCAAATAAACTCCTTACAAAATTAACCTAGAGGTACATCTTCTACCCTGTAAATAATCTTTGACCATCTTAATTAGGTGAAATTGACATGACCCTTTTTGAAAAGGACAGGAATTATCTTCAATTTTTTCACCCATTCACATGAACACTTCAAATTTAACCAGAGCTCAGTGACTAAAGTCAACAGTTTGAACGCAATGATTCACTTCAGACAGTTCAAACGTTAAATGGTTCAATTCGACGAGTTCAAATGCCCAAGGATTGAATTCAAACAGTTCAAACTATCGGTGTCTCAGTTCTAGCAATTCAAATGTTCAATGATTCAATTCAATCTGTTAAAATATTCAATGATTCAATTCAAACTGTTGAACGCTCACTGCTAACACCACATGCTGCACATAAGTAAATTCTAATAATCTAACTTTGGCATGACGATACAATACAATAAATACAACTAAAAACATACTTTTTTCCTTTAGGCATTGAATGTAGTTGTCATTGTCAACATTTATCTTTATTAACCATTACTGGTTTGCTGCAGTTCATTTAGGGATTTCATTATATAACTAGTTTTGTTTTTAAATGCTGTCTATGTAGGCATTTCGTGAGGTTTTGGAACAGACTTACAAACACACCCTATAACCACTAATTAAAATCTAAAGACTCTGTAAACACTTCCTGTGTGTTAAAGTGCTGGTGTTTGTGCAGGTTGGAGACCGGCGTATAAGTACTACAACATGTGGCTGTCTCTGTTCGGAGCCGTGCTCTGCTGTGCCGTCATGTTTGTGATTAACTGGTGGGCGGCTCTGCTCACCTACGGCATCGAGCTCTTCCTCTACATTTACGTTACCGTGAAGAAGCCAGGTAAGAACGCAGATACACGAGTCGCTCCTGCAACAGATAAAACAGAGAGACATATAACATAAAAACATAAATATAAGCATGAATAACAGAAGTGCAGTGACTGAATAGACACTTGATGTTTCCTGCTTCTCCAGATGTGAACTGGGGTTCGTCCACTCAAGCCGTGACGTTCATAAACGCCGTGAACAACGCTCTGACGTTATCTGGTGTGGACGAACACATCAAGAACTTCAGGTGCGCTCAGGTCAAAACAGATTTAAATGTGTTTAATGCAGATTAGATTCTCACCGTTTCTCTGCTCTTCCTGTCCCGTCGCAGACCCAAGTGTCTCGTGATGACAGGATCGCCCAGAAGCAGACCGGCGCTGCTGGACTTGGCACATTCGTTCACTAAGAATTATGGGCTGTGTCTGACCTGTGAGGTGTTTGTGGTGAGCAGATGTTCTCATGCACGCTTCATCACTGTCAACGCAAACATCAGGGCTTCCTACGGGATCCTGGAGGCAGATTATGCCGATTTTAATCATGTAATTAAATCACGTTTTATTAAGCAGTTGAAAGTCAACGGCGTGTGTGTTTTAGGGTCCGCGTGATAACAATCTGCAGGACATGAATGCGGCCGTTCAGCAGAACCAGCAGTGGCTGCACAAGCAGAAGCGCAAAGCCTTTTACACGCCTGTCGCCAGCGAGAACCTGCAAAAAGGAGCAGAAGCGCTGATGCAGGTCAGTGAGAATGCAAACACACAGATACATAGAGAGATAGACTGAAATCTTAACAGTGCTAAAATATAGTTGAGGTCAAAATTTTACATTTTCAGAATCTGCAAAATAAGAGGGATCATAGAAAATGCATGTTCTTTTTTTATTTAGTACTGACCTGAATAAGATATTTCACATAAAAGATGTTTACATATAGTCCAAGAGAAAATAATAGTTGAATTTATAAAAATGACCCTGTTCAAAAGTTTACACTCCTTTGATTCTTAATGCTGTGTTGTTCCTGAATGATCCACAGCTGTGTTTTTGTGTTTAGTGATAGTCTACGGGACACATATGCAACTATTACAGAAGATTCAAACACTCACTGATGCTCCACAAGGAAAAAAAACATGCATTAAGAGCTGGGGGTGAAAACTTTTGAATTTGAAGATCAGGTTAAATTAAACTTATTTTATCTTCTGGGAAACATGCAAGTATCTTTTGTAGCTTCTGGAGGGCAGTACTAAATGAAACAAAAATGATATTTAGGCAAAATAAGAAAAATTCACACATCTTCATTCTGTTCAAAAGTTTTCACCCCCCGGATATTCATGTATGTTTTTTCCTTCTGGAGCATCAGTGAGTGTTTGAACCTTCTGTAAACACTTCCTCAACTGTAGTGTGTGTGTTCGCACAGGCGTCAGGACTCGGCAGGATGAAGCCAAACACAGTGATGTTGGGATTCAAGTGTGATTGGAAAACCGCCAAACCACAGGAAGTTCAAAGCTACGTGGGAATTCTACAGTGAGTGTTCAAACTGTCTGTCTGAACCACCTGCCGTCTGTCTCTCTCTCACACACGTTCTGTTCTCCCTGCAGCGACGCATTTGATTTCGAGCACGGGAGCGTGATATTGAGAATCAGTCAGGGGATGGACATCTCTCACATCCTCAGAGCGGAAGGTACAACACCACCATCAAACTCTCTGAGTAACAAGACGTGTTGTTCAATTTAACGCTCAGATAAAAGAACAGTTCAGCCAAAAATGAAAATCCCCATCCCAAGACTGGGATGAATTTGATTCTTCATTAGATTTGTAGAAACATGTCATTCCATCAATTGCTCACCAGTGAATCCTCTGCACTGAATGGGTGCTGTCAGTTTTTTTTATCAGCTGTTTGGACGGCATCCAATGGCACCCATTCACTACAGAGGATTCATTGGCGAGACATCAAAGTGATGCTAAATGATGTCATGTTGTGTGACTGTCAGAGGAAATGGAGCGCATGCTCTTGGAGCAGCAGGCGCTGGAGATGGAGGAGAGCGACTTTCAGCCACAAGGAGGAAAAGGGTTCTTCAACAAGTCCAAGAAATCCTCCAAAAAAGAGATGACTAGCAAAGGTACGACCGCTCATTTTCGCTCTCATATGCATCAAACAAATCCTTCTTGAAGACGTTCTGTAAGCGCATCCATCAGGCAGGAGCTCCAGCGCTCTAATAAAACCTTATTAAATGTGCTTCTGTAAAACCGTCTGAGCTGTTATAATCTAATAGTCTGGTCTGACGGAGCACAGCGCCCTGAACTCCAAACTCACTGTCTCGTCCGCTTCTTTTCACAAACATGAAGGTTTTTGATAGGACGGAGCATCTTAATGGACTCAACCTCTGCAGATGTTTACAAAGTATTTGTGAATCCGGAGAAGAGTTTTCGGGAAGGTCTGTTTTATGTGCAAATTACAAGTTTCATGAATGAGGCCCATTCAACGCTAATTTGTTGGTCTTTTGTGCTGATGTCTCTAATGACTGTGGTCTAATAAAGCACATATAGTGGCCACAAATGAATTTGGACACTTGAGTCACAGATACTGTATAATGTATTTGCATTAGTCAACAAAATGTCAAAACAATTGGCTTTATTTATTATTTAAATAAATATAACTGAAAATAAATAAGCTGATTTAATTTCAAGCAACAAAAAATATTTTAATGGTTTTAGTTTTAGTTTTTATGCTTTTTTTTTAAATAAAACAATTTTTTTTATTAATTTTTTTGCTTTTTAGTTTAGAACTGGTTTCAAAATATGAATCAGTAAATACATTATTCAAAATGTCTTGGGAACCCAAAGACCAATTAAAAAAAATGGTTTAGAAAAGTGAATTCAGTTCTGAAAAAAGCTCAAACATAATTTGAGTGCAGATGCTTCTTGATTTAACTTTTTATATCTTTTGCAATTAATTACAATTTTTTGGCATGACTTTGGTGTTCAAATTATTTTTAGATGCATTGAATTTGTGCTTCAAACCCTTCAGATCACACCAGTTCTCACATCAGTTTTGCAGTCCAATTCAAACACACTGATGCTAAATACAGTCTGGATTTTGATCTTAAACATCACCTGTTTGTCAAGAAGAGCTGAGAGCTTTTCGTTTTCCTTCTTCAGTTTCTCTAGATGTTCCTCAGACATCAGATCTGGCGAAGATGAACCAGCGTCTGGTGGAGGCCAGCAGCCAGTTCAAGAGGAAACAGGGCAAAGGGACGATTGACGTTTGGTGGCTGTTTGATGACGGAGGTGAGCGCAAATCCTCCAGACGTCTTCTCTTCTGTCAGGTTTAACGTGCGATGTTCATTTTTCTTCATGTGGTTCTGCAGGTCTCACGCTTCTCCTGCCTCATATTCTCACCACACGGAAGAAATGGAAGGACTGCAAACTCAGGATCTTCATCGCGGGGCAGCCTGAACGCATCGAACAGGACAAAGAAGAGTATGTCAGCATTCACACAGAAACAGACGCTGACGCCTCTAATAAAACAGCTGCTGACAGACTAGTAACCTGTGTGTTTTTTGTCTGTCAGGATGCAGGAACTCCTGAAGAAGTTCAGGATCAAATGCGCCGACATCAAAGTTATCGCAGACATCAATGTCAAACCCAGCGCAGAGAGGTGAGATTGAAAAACACACACAATTAATCCTCATTTCATTCTCTGACACGCTCCACGTGCTCTGAATGCACTCACGGTGTGTGTGTGTGTGTGTGTGTGTGTGTGTGTGTGTGTGTGTGTGTGTTAGCTGGAAACTGTTCGAGGACATGATCGAGCCGTTCCGGTTGCACGAGGGTTCAAAGGAGACGACGCAGGCTGAAGCTCTGAGGAAAGAACATCCTTGGAAGATCACAGATGCCGAGCTGGACGCCTTTGAGGAGAAGGTAGAATCCTAGAGGACACTGCGGCTGTCCTGAGACTGAATCACACACGAGACGTGCATTAGTGCATGTGTCCTTCTGAAAGCCAGAGTCAGGCTAACTTTACCCACAAACCCTTGCCAGTCAAAAGTTTGGAATAATTTACATGATTCTTTAGAAATCATTCTAACATGCTGATTTGCTGCTCGACAAACATTTGATTAATATCAGAGCTGAAAAAAGTTTGGAATAAGATTAAAAACAAAATAACAACAATAATAATAATACTTTTATTCATTAAGGATGCATGAAATTGGTCAAAAGTAACAGTAAAGACATTTTTAATGTTACAAAATATTTATTTTTCAAATAAATGCTGTTCTTTTAAACTTTCTATTCATCTGTGAATCCTGAAAAATAAAATGCATCACAGCTTCCACAAAAATACTGTGCAGCACAACTGTTTTCAACATGTTTACTGAGCAGCAAATCAGTATATTAGAATGATTTCTGAAGGATCATGTGACACTGAAGACTGGAGTAATGATGCTGAAAATTCAGCTGCGCATCACAGATATAAATTACATTTTAACAGATATTCACACAGGAAACAGCTATATTAAAATCATGAAAATATTTCACATTTTACAGTTGTTTTGATCAAATAAATGCAGCCTCGGTGAGCAGAATAGACTTTGTTCAAAAACAGTAAAAAAATCATAATCTGAATGTTTTTCTGGCAATGTACTAAGACACATCCCAAGTGACTAAACTAAATGATCAGTGACATGAGTGTGTTATATAACCGTCTGTGCTTTACTGTCCGCAGACGATGCTGCAAGTGCGTCTCAATGAGCTTCTTCAGGAGAGCTCGAGAGCAGCCAAACTCGTCGTTGTGTAAGTCAAATACTTATTAATCTTATGTGTGTCTCAGTATGTGATCATGTGACTTACGTATGTGTGTGTGTGTGTGTGTGTGTGTGTGTGTTACAGGAGCTTGCCCATCGCCCGTAAATGCTCCGTCTCTGATTATTTGTACATGGCCTGGCTGGACGCACTCACAATGAATCTACCTCCGACCGTCTTGATACGTGGAAACCATCAGAGTGTGCTCACCTTCTACTCCTGAACAAACACAACAAACACTGACACCAGGCCCGTAGCCAGGGGGGGTTCGGGTGGTTCGAACGACCCACCCCATCAAGTCAAAGGTCCGGAATTTATGTACGTTTTTTTTTTTTTTTTTAATAAACAAATGTTCTTTTAAATAACAACGCACTTTTAAAGCCATAAAAAGTATTAAATACCTTAATAAATATAAGAAAAGTCTTAATTATAATTTCAAGAGGTCTTAAATTTGGGGACGGAAAGACAAAAATAGCGTTATGGATTAAATGTGCTAGTCGTTTGAAGCGGCCTTATCAGCTCGGATCACAGTTCACACAGCAGCGGAGCGTTTACTACAGCAGATGCGTTTACTCGCGATCACGAAACAGCGCCGTGAGATCCAGAGTGAAGCGTTTGAATTCGATGAAGAACACAATGACATGGCGATTTAACCAGATGAAACAGCGCTGACAAACAGCAGAAACACTGCGCAACGATAGTCAGAATCATTTAATATGGATTATTTTTACTGTAACACTGACTGCACTATGGTATTGCGGCAGAATTGTGGAACATATCGAACTGTGTTATATTAGGCTATTATGTAGACATGTATTAAGTCTATTAAAGGAGTAATGGAATATAATTACAGTATTTTGTGATTAATAGCGTTTGTGCATTTATACTAAGACCACCGTTCTTCATGCAAATACCTAGAAGCCATGTTGTTCATTTTTATACCATGGTATTGAGGTGAATAATTATTATTAATAATTTCATCATACAAAAATAAGGTGGTTCTCAGCGCCGACGGCCTTGTGGGCAGCGTGCTCCGGGCTTCCCGTGTTCGAGTCCCGACTCGGGGACCTTTCCCGCCGCCCATATCACTTCCTGTCCTTTCTGATCTGTCCTGTCTATAATAAAGTTTTTTTTAAAAATAAGGTTGTTACAATTGTAACAGATGTTACTGTTTTTGATAATGAACATTATCTGAGCTGTAAATCAGGACATCATATTACTAGCCATTTTTTTCCATATTAATTCTATTTCTGCAGGTCTTTAAATATATATATATATATATATATATATATACACTATGGTAGTATATATATATACTACCGTTCAAAAGTTTGGGGTCAGTACATTTTTATTGTTTCTTTTTTTTTTTTTTTTTTTTTTTTTTTTTTTTTTTAAAGAAATTAATACTTTTATTCACCAAAGATGTATTAAGTTAATAATTAAAAGTGTATTAAAAGTTAATAATAAATTATTTACATTGTTATAAAATATTTATATTTTGAATAAACACTGTACTTTTTAAACTTGTTATTCATGAAAGAATCCTGAAAAAAAATCACAGGTTCCAAAAAATATTTGGCAACACAACTGTTGATATTATCCAACATTGATCATTCTAATAATAAATCTGCATATTAGACTGAAGGATCATGTGACACTTAAGACTGGAGTACCAGCTGACAAAAATTCAGCTTTTCATCACAGGAATAAATTCTATTTTAAAGTATGTTAAAATAAAAAACATTATTTTATATTGTAAAAACATTTTGAATTACAGTTTTTTTTTTCTATATTTTTAATCAAATAAATGCAGCCTTGATGAGCATAAGAGACTTCTTTAAAGACTATTACAAGTCTTACTGACCACAAACTTCTGAACGGTAGTGTATATATATATATATATATATATATATATAAATTTGCATAAATTTCCTTTCTTGATATTTGTATTTTGAAAAGGAGGAAAGACTGCATAGGGCTCAGAGGTTGAAAGGGGCCCAGAATGGGGGCTCAGAAAACTCAGTGGAAGGGTGTAGCATGGGTCAAGTAAGAACACAGTATATTCTCACCAGGGGCAGTTCTAGAACCGATTTTTCAGACTGTCATCAAAGTTTGTTCAATTTGTACAATGAACATGGGTTGGATTTTGAGTTCTTAAAGTACACCAAATTAATAACCCACCATTTGGATATGTGTTAGTGCAAAGAATCTGTGATTTTATTGCATTGAAAATGTCATTCATTTAATTAAATTACTTATTGCTTTAGGTATTTGTGTATATTTACTGAACAAGGCGATATCTTGGTAAGCAGTTTGACAACATTGTAGTAAATATTTTTAATGAATCAAAAAATCATGCTTATTAAAATACCATCACACATGATAATACAGCACAGATTGGTGCATGAGTAGTCAACAAAATCAAGTATCTGAACCTCATAGTTAAATACAAAATGAGTGGGAACTGAAAAAGGTCCACTTTTTGGAAAAAAAGAACCCCCCCTTCCGCTAGGCTGGCTACGGGCCTGGACACACACTGTGACTCTATGCTGCCCTCTACTGGACACATGTAGCTAGAACAACAAAGAGCTGTGCAAACAGTATAAAACCACTTTAGTATCACATTATTTAAAATGATCAATTAAAGCATCTTATTTTAGTCAGATATAGTCATACTTTTGTAAATATATTCACTAACGGCCGTTATGATTGCCGATCCTATTTATATTTCTGTGGTACTGGGAAAGACTGTGTGAAATTGTCATGTTATATTCATTTTCCACAGTAAATAAATACATTTTTGAAAAATGCATTCAAGTGTCTCAAATATATGGGGTTTGCAATACTATGGGTTTAGAGCTAATCAATGATTTGTTGATCTGGGTTTTATTTTCAATCGAGTTGTGTTGCACCACTTAATTTTAAACATGAATCAGGGATTCGAATTCTAACCTGCGATTACAACGATTAATTTTTTCCCGCCATGATGGATTCGCCATTGTAATTAAACAGCATCAATGTTGATAATAATCCTTATCATACTTTACTTCTTCTCTGACATAAGTTGGTCTTGATAAAAGAAATAAAGTTGTAAAATGCCCGCCGTCTTTATAAACTGCTGCGTATAGAGATTTTTAACTAATTTCTCTTAAATTGCTATAAAAATAAATATGACATAAACGTTCTGTTACTGTTTGAATGTGACATTCCTGATTAAATAATGTATTGTGATTTTACACCAGTAACAGTAATAGTATTTTGAGGGAACCTGTGGTTAGCGCGCCAATTTTTCAACGGTTGATTCAAACCAAGAACAACGAAATTCAAACGAACGCGTTAATATAATCGCAAAAATATTCAAACAACATTCGCAGGATATCAGGTGTTTTGTAGTGACGATCAGAATTAATTAATTTCACCTGAGTATTTAACGCTGACAGGAGGCCGTCGTGACGAGTTTCTCCCTCAGGATGAGCCGTTTAACGTTCACATGATTCCGCTTCATATGAATCAACAAAACGGAGACTCACACAAGCACGCGATGGAAGGTGAGTTTAAACCTTTTGACCGTTTCACAACCTCCGGGAACTACACAACACGATGAAGAATAAACTACAACTCCCAGAATGCAGCAGTAACACAAATGGCGGAATGACTGTTGAAGATGTTGATCCGGCTTGTTTCTGTCACTGCTGTTCGCGGTTTAAACGTGTTTGTGGCCGGACGCGGCACTGGAGGTCAGCAGCTCTATATAAACACGACAAAACCGCGAAATAACCGTTAATAACGGACTGCAGCGCGGCGCTCCGCGATATCACAGCCGCTGCAGTATTGGTGATTGTTGAATCCTATTTTTTAACTCCATTGATAAAGAGAGCGTAATGAATGTAGTACATTTAGAAATATGTATGCTATATAATCTGGTGTATAGATTAATAACGACAACTTTATTTTCGTTCGGCTTCTCCCGATTAGGAGTCGCCACAACCGCCGGATCGTTTCATTTCATCATGACAGCTAATCTTAATAAACGCCGGCTTTAAATGCAAACGTTGCATGTGCTCTTTTGCCGTTAATACGTCATGTAGCAGTACCACCACTCAGAATCCTTCCCGCCCGGGTCATTCTGACTTACGCGCGCGCGGGAATCAAGGCTCACATCTATTCAGTCACATCACATGCTCAGTCACTGCAGCCTCGCGCGTCAGTAAAATGCCTTGCTCTGAAGTTACAGAAGCGGTTTCTCCGCACAAGAGAAGCAAGAGTGATGCAGCGAACGGATATGAAGAACAAATGGTGCTGAAATTCGCCAAACTGACAGAAAACGCCACGACACCGAGCCGAGGATCGAACCGAGCCGCGGGATTCGATCTGTACAGGTGAGAGTCGACATTGAGGATCCAGAGCCCTCTGTGTTCTGCACATGTATATTCATGCATATTTCTAATTTGTATGGTTTTTTCCTCCTGATTCAGTTTTTATCTTTGTCTGTTTTAAGTTTAAGAGGTTTTTCCATGTTTATTCCGCCTTTTGTCCTTTTTGACCTGCAGAAAACACTTTAAACGCTAGCGTTTACTGCTGCATTAGTGCATTTGATGATTAGGTGGTGTTCTGCACATGCATGCTGCATTGCTTATATTTAGACCGGTGCATTGTGTTTCTCTGTTAATTCTGTGTTTACTGCTGCTTTTGTCTTTGGTGAGCTGTGATTGGTGCGTGTGTGTTTCAGTGCGTATGACTACAGCATCGGCCCCATGGATAAAGCTCTGGTCAAGACCGATATCCAGATCGCGGTTCCGCACGGATACTACGGCCGAGTCGGTGAGTGAGAACTACAGAAGCTTGTGACGTCAGTCCAGAATCTGCGCTTGTTTCCTCATGTGACGCCGTGATGTTGTGTTGCAGCTCCTCGCTCGGGTCTTGCGGTGAAGCACTTCATCGACGTTGGCGGTACGTCCTTGTGAATCGCTTTTCGCCGCTGACGTGAGAATGTGATGTTTTACTGTGATATCACATGTGTCGTGTCTCTACAGCTGGTGTGGTCGACGAGGACTACAGGGGGAATCTGGGAGTCGTGCTGTTCAACTTCAACAAAGAGCCGTTTGAAGGTGAGACTCTGAGTTTCTGCAGGTCTTAATTCACCCGTCCACAGATTGGGGCCTGAAAAGATAAAAAAATCAGAGCATGAAGTCTTCAATTCATAAATGTTTCATGCACTGCAAAAATAAGTATCTTTCTCAGTGTTTTTTTTTGTCGTTTTCCAGTTCAGATATCTGAATTGGAAATGCAAAATGAAAAGTTTCTGCTTAAAACAAGCACAAATATCAGAAACCTCTAAACTTTTTACATTTATTCATTTAGCAGACACTTTTATCCAAAGCGACTTATGACATGAAATTTATATTTTTGTTCTTATTTTAATCAAACTCCATCATAAATTTCTCAGACTTCTCACTTTGTAATTTTGCTTCTAGTATATCTTGCTTTTAAGAATTGTGCGAATTTGCATTGGAAAACAAGACTGCTGTAAATTTAAAAAACAAAACAAAAAAAATGCATTATTTGAGCTTTGAGATGACATGAGGGTGAGAATGAGTTCTGTCAAAGTTCTAGATGACATGCGTGTATTTTTCACCATTTTAATCGCTGTGTTTGCAGTGAAGAAAGGCGACCGCATCGCTCAGCTGATCTGTGAGAGAATCTGTTACCCACAGCTGCAGGAGTTACAGGTAAACCGTGCTGTCATTAACACACGTACTTCATTTGTTAGTCACTTCTATAAAAGCATCTGCTGTTTTTATATCATGTTTTCTTGTTTCAGACACTGGATGATACTGAGAGAGGAGCGGGAGGCTTCGGCTCCACCGGCACCAACTGAAAGTGTTACTGTATTGAATATAATATGTATAGTTTGTTAAATGTTTATTTCAAGATGAGTCATTTAACTAATTGACTGTGGAATAAAGCTGTTTATACAAAATGCACAAATGTGTGTGTGTGTGTGTTGTGTGTGTTTTTTTTTTTTTTTTTTTTTTAAATCGGCACAGGTTTTGTTCATTTTTGAAACCGATTGGTCATCTCAGTTTTTGGGTAAACACTGGCAAGGCTGACCAAAACCACAATTTTTTTAAATTTTTTTCTTTCAGCACAGAACTATGGTTTAAACAAACCATATTGTGAATGTCGCTTTGAAGCCACTGGGTGGCGCTACAGGACAGTTTATAAAACATCCGCAGCCATTATGAACTAAAGCAGACTGAGGTTTGGACAAATATGCTGGAATCCAGACAACAGAAACTCAAATCGGAGAGTTCTCACTTTGATAACTAGATCATTTGCAGACTTGCATCTAGATTTAGTGATTTTTGTTTGGGTTAAATATATTCTAATAATTTTCTTTACTGTTGCTATAAAAGAAAGTTGATGAAAGTAAAAATACTGATGGCAGTACTGTAGTACTGAACTGAATGAACCATATTCATGGAAATGTCAAAATACCGATTTTCCCGAATTTAAGGCCTGGAAAGCCATTAAAAATAGCAATATTTCTGAAGAGGTACTTGAATATTGCTTGAATTATTTAAAGACAATGGCCTGGTTTCTCAGACAGGCCATACTTTAGTGACGACATTTAGGTCATTTTTATAAACGTGCCTTTAGAAATAAAGATTACTGACGTGCATCTTGAGACAAAACAAATGCACTGGCGTGTTTTAGGCTTAAGCCTTGTCTTGAAAACTGGGGAATGAAATAAGTGTTTAATTATTTAAATAAGCACAGATCTTTTAATACAAAATGAACACTGCATTGTCTGATGCTGATCTTATGTAGCCCCGGCCTTTTTTCAGCGCTGCTTTCAACTACAATGCTCATGATCACTTTCAAATATTTATTACAATATATACTGTTAAATGTCAGATTGTGTTGAATGGTGTGAGGTGACTGGATGATTTCAACTGATTTCCTATTGAACTGCAGCTCAAACTATTTCAAATCTAGTGAATTAAGCTACAAACTCCATCATAATGAACAGTGTTTACATCTAACATGTATTCTGAGCTGCAGCTCGTCATATTAATGGAGTGTTTTACTAGTTATAGTATATAGTTGTAGTATCTTTGGAATAGAAATATGGTTATTTTATTAGTAAACATACTTTTTCCCGCTTATTTCAGTTAATGTCATACCACCGGCTTAGCTCGTTAGTTTTAGTACTGATGGTGTCGCATAAACATGGCTGAAGACGGAAAAAGAGGAACAGACAAATCGAATTAATTGAGTGAGTCGTTTACACTGGAACCGCTTCGGTTGATTCAAACTCGTGACTTTGATCATTCAGTTCTAGTGATTCACTAGCAACGGATCAAATTAAAAGAGCCATTCATTTCTGAATTTCGACATCGCTTGTTACGATTTTAAAAAGCACTTACGATGGTGAAATGGAGCTTTTCGAAACTCCGAATCAGTTCAACCATTGCGTCGCAAAATGATTCACTGTTTCGAAGCACTCCAAACGGATCACGAATCATCGACTCCGATCGGGACTTCAGATCGCTTATAGTGAATCAGACTTCGTAGCGAATCATTTGATTTTAGATCAGAACCTCGTAGCGGAATCGCGAATCATTTGATTCAGAGCAGGAATCTTTTGAATCAAATCGGGATTCCGGAGCGGGTTTTCATCTTAGATTAGAACTTCGGGTATTGTGAATGGTTTAGAAATTCTTTTTTTCCCCCTCGGAGTAAGGTCTTTTAACACAGAGTTCGAAATTGTCATCCTTTCCTATCAAAATGCTTGCTACAGATGCGAAAACGTAGAAAATCCTGATCCGAATTTATGACGGATGAAAGTTTCGAAGGCACTGTGTAAACGCCACTGACACAACTTGAGGTCGAATTAATTTTTTAAGTGCGAAAATTGCAGACTCAGTGTGCAATGACCTTTACACACTGACTCCGAAACGTTCGTCCGTCATAAAAGAAAAATTCGGATCAGGTTCAATTTTCTGCCTTTTCACATCTGAAGCAAGCATTTTTTTTTTTAGGATGAACAGCGCTTTAGATTTTTTTCCATGTACTTATCTAATTCAACTTTAATTAAAGAAATAAGAGGTTTAGAGCCAGATTTTTGTTTACGTATCTGAAATGTAGCTAGCAGGAAACACATTAATTATTATTTTCCTATATTACCTTTGAGCAGTCAATCAATTCAAAGAAGACTTCACTTAAAGAAAAGTCACTCGCAAAATGAGATTGGGGGAACATTAAAAAAACGGAGCAAAATGTCTTTGTGTGGTTCATTCGCAAACAAGTGAATGAATCTTCCTCAGAAGAGACAAAAACAGCAACTCACTTCAATGTCTGACTTATATTATAATTACGTCCATAAGCTTTTCGTGAAATTTGGATGAACTCATGGATCTGTTGTTTGATCTCTTTGTATTTAAGGAGAGAACCATAGTTTCCAAAGCCGGACATCGCTTGTTATGATTTTCAAGGGTGTAGAAGACGCCATGAGACGCCCTGACATGTCTTTACCAACATCCACACTACTAAACTGACCCTAGCGATCATTTGGATGAAACAATATAATGTGTGTTGTTATGTCCCCACCAATGCCAAAATGAAACCTACACGCTTGTTTTTAATGTGTGCAGTTAATATATGATTATATATTTAATATTTAATCCATATTTTAAATTGGTATCACACCTGTTGCTGCCAGAATTACGGTCCATTTGAAATGTTATGTGCTTTATTATTGCTTGATAAGTGAGATTTTAACCCTATAAACCCTGCTGTATAATATTTGATACTCCTCTACATGATCAACAAGAGGAAAACTTTGCTGTCACACTCAATCTACTCCATTCCTTCTGTTGTTTGATTGATAGTTTGGAGTTTTTTTTTTTTTTTTTTTCCAGTTTAATTTTTTTAGTGTAATTGTACAAACGTCCACTTCAGCTGGTGCTTTATTTCTTCTTCTCTCAAACATCATTGGATTGCATTGCATTATATGTTTGGACCATTTCAAACTCATTTTACTAAGACATATTATTGGAAATATAGAGCGACAACTGATATTTAGATCATTTTATGTCAGTCTCTGCTATACTTGTATAAAGATCTCATTGATTTACATTATAAGCATCATAATTTCATCATATAAATATCAGCATGTTTTTGCTCAGTTTGAGTCTCTGAATAAACCTGAGCTCCATATTCTGACAATTTCAGATGATATGAGCCATAAAATCCTTTGGAAACACAAAACACATTTGCAAACTTTCTGGTAATATATTTTGTCTAAAGGTTTCATTTGAAGAAATGATTTTTCCAGCTGTTATTTTTTATGCCAGGCTTTACAGGGTTAAAGAATACCGTAGTATTGGCAATTCTGTAAAGCAGCGGTATTATATGATGCCAATGTCGTCCATGTCAAATCATCGTTTTTCTAAGTGGAAGCGAGCGAGAGCGAGCGATCCTGAGACCTGATGGAGTTCGGCAGCCGCTCTGAAAGAAGGCCAGCGCTCGAGTCGCCCGTACAACCAAAAATATGTTTTTATTGTGAATGTACATCTAAACCCCTCACGAGTGTGAAGACAGAACAGAACGTGGTCGTACAGACGGCAGAGGCGGCGTTCTCATCGCCGGAGGCCACAGGGTGTGTGTGGAGGTGCGTGTGGCCGTCAGACCTCAGTGCATATGGATCGAGTCACAGAAACACAGTTTACAAGTAGTTGGTCATTATAAGAAGCACCATTACAAACCCCTCCGTTCCAGGGGTCCTCTAGTTTACAAATGCGATCGCGAGTAAAAAAGTGACACGGTTACAGTATAGACACACTTAAATTACATGGACAGGGTTTCTGAGGGTCTTACAAAGATCTGCGTTCGGTCTGAAGTCAAAGCAGAAAGACTAAAATTCATAAATGTTGCATGCACTGCAAAACATCAATCTCTTCCTCAGTATTTCTGTCTTGTTTTCCAGTGCAAATGTCTAAAGATTCTTAAATCGAGATGCAAAATGAACATACGAAGTCTCTGAGAAATTAAACAGGTTTATGCTTAAAACAAGAACAAACGTCTGTCGATAGCTGTATCGACACCTATCATGTGTTTTTACGCTCATTTTTAATGAACCGGCAACGGCAAGATGGGCATACAATCTTAAATGGGCTATTTTTTTATTCAATGAGAAAACATGCATAAACTGATGGAAACACATTTACTGAATAAATGCCTAGATGTGCAACAAAAAAGTCATGTGATTTCGCCTCAACAGATCATGTGATTGGAAAACGGCCAGTAGCTGCGATGTCTCTTTAAAAAAAAGAAAATTTGTTAGTTTACACAGTGATTATTTACAAAAAACGTACACTTTGAAACCTGTCTTAAAAGTTTGCATTTTAGGCCCTCACATTTTAGTGTAAATGTACGGCCAAAACACAAGTTTTCAGTTTTTTGTTGAAAATGGTCCCCCCTTAATTATAAACACACTTTAGGTTGATACATTTCTCAGAAAATGAGACTTCCTGTTCTGTTACTTTCAGTGCTGGGGAAAGTTACTTTTAAAAGTAACCAATTGCGTTACTTAGTTACTTTGTGTGGAAAGTAATGCATTACATTACGTTACGTTTGTGTTACTTTTTGTCACCTGAGCTGTGCTTATTTATTTTTAATAACAAAAAACCCAAAAGTTATATTTTTGGCAGCTGCGTTACTTATTTGAAAAAAAACTCAGATATTTGTAAATTTAAAGTAATGCATTACTTTACTAGTTACTTGAAAACTTGCGCTGCTCGTAATGCGTTACCCCAACATTGGTCACTTTGCTTCTTGATTTAAGGATCTTTAGACATCTGCACTGGAAAACAAGGCAGAAATACTGAGGAAGAACAGCAGTTTTATGCAGTGTGATCAGATTTACAGTACAAGTTATTTCCATATTCTAGTGTTTCTGAGCACAAATATTCAAAACATAAGCGGTTTGTTCCGTATCATGAACGAAACAGTAATGGCGGTCCGTTGGGAGTGTTGCATGCTGACGAAGTATTGTGTTCCATTGAATTTGTTCCTTTATTGCTCTGAAGTGACCTTGATAAGAGCTGCAGAAACCCCGTTAGCATATTTGCAGAGAACAGAAAGGCTAGCGTCGGGCAGCCGCAGACGGCGTGGGTCGGTTATTACAGTGCATGAATCTACGCGCTCACGTGACTAGCACCGGTAAGATACGATAGACTGAGCGAGAGCGAGAGCCGGGCCGCGGCGCGGCGCGACGCGACCCTTCCGTCCGTTGGTCCGCGGCGGCGGTGGGAGTGTGTAATATGGGATGCGAGCGTATGATGCGCGGGTGCGGTACGTGCTGCTCTTTGGGCGAGGCTGCGGCAGTCTGTCCGTGTGTCCGTCAGTGCAGGACGATCTGTACGCTCATGTGCAGAGCGTCTCCCAGCTGCCCGCTGAGGTAGTCCGTGTCGGGCCGCTCTCCCGTGGGCTCCCTGCTGCCGGACAGCGGCACGCTGCGGATTTGTAAATAATACGCTCCCGGCTGGAGAGCTTTCTTCTTGGATATGTGCAGGTAGCTGACGCCGTCCTTCTGGTTCATGCGGAACAGGCCGTCGTCGTTGCCGTAGTCGATGGTGTAGCGCACGTGGTTGGAGAGCGTGGACAGCGCCGGCACGAAGTCGATGATGTGGTCTTTGCTCTTCAGCGTGCTGATGTTCAGCTGGAGCTGCAGCGTGTTGTCCACGTCCACACTGGCCAGACTCACCCAGTCCAGATCGTTCTGCACAGACACACGCACGTCGTTAGGACGAGCTTCATCTCCAAACGCGCATTCACACATGTACTGCAGCTCCCTGCCGTCCAACACAATACTCCAAAACGCACACATATTTTCATTATCGAGTTGGCTTGAGAAAGCTGAAATACTGAAATGCTATTTATAAAACAAGCAGTTCCGGTCCTTGATTCCGATCGGTTGAGCCGCTGTTGTAAATTACTTTACAAACATATACCTATCAACATGTTACTCATGTTAACATGCTAAAAACATATTAGCAACATGCTAGCAACATGCTAATCATGCTAGCAACATGCTAGTGACATGCTGGTCATGCTATAAACATGCTATAACAGCATGTTAATCATGGTAACAACATGCTAGCAACATGCTAGTAATTGCTAATCATGTTAGAAACATGCTAACAACATGCTAATCATGTTAAAAACATGCTAGCAACATGATAATCATGTTAGAAACATACTAGCAACATGCTAATTATGGTAACAACATGTTAATAATGTGCTAATCATGCTAGCAACATGCTAGTAACTTGCTACACATGCTAACATGATAATCATGCTAACAACATGCTAGCAACATGCTACTCATGCTAACAACATGCTAGCTACAAGTTAATCATGCTAACAACATGTTAATCAGGGTAACAACATGCTAGCAACATGTTAGTAAATTGCTAATCATATTAGAAACATACTAGCAGCATGATAATCATGTTCAAAACATGCTAGCAACATGCTAATCATGCTAAAATCATGTTAACAAATGCTAGCAACATGCTAACAACATGCTAGTAACGTTAACATGCTATCTCTCTGTTTTTCTAATAGACTGTTGTCTTCAAAACTTTCAGACATTTTAAACTGAAAACTGTCAAACTCTTTAAACTTTTTAAAACTTTCAGGCTAGGCTTTCTCAAGCCAACTTCAAAGTTTGTCTCTGCAAACTTTTTTTTACCTACCTTTTCTGCAGCAATTATAAAACTGCTTGATAAAGCTGCTTGGTTTTAAACATTTTACTGGCAAAAACCTGGCAGTGTTGATTTGTTTTGTGATTCCAGAAGTTACAAAAACACCATGACCAGATGCCACTGACTGTATGATCACACCTGAGCATGTGCTGGGTTTATATCAGGGTAATGAGTCACACAGAGGGTATATGTGTGCCAGTGAATGCTTTATTACCCGAAGCTCCTCAGTTCCATTGACATTTCTTCGTTTGCGGCCCTTCTTATGAAAGCCGTTGATCTTACACTCGTAGCAGGCCTCAGGAGAGAGAGCGTTCTCATCATCACCGGCGGGAATGTGAGGAGATCCACTGGGCGGCAGACCCGCGCTGGACAGACAGTGCCTGAAACACACACACATGCATGAGTCATGCAGAAAAACACCACGAGACAATAAAATTAAGCAGAGTGTGGATCTACATTTTTATTAGGGGTTCTAGGGGTCCACCTATTAATTTCTATTAGGGGTCCACCTATTAATTTAGGTGGACTTGCTAAACAATATGTCTATTTCCATATTTCCTTAAATGCCTTGAAGCGCTTGATCACTGCTTGCAATTATATTTTGTTTTTGTTTTTTAATTTAACTATTTTGCTTTATTTTCACTGTGTGTGTGTGTGTGTGAGTCTGACCCCTGTCCAGCTCGCAGGTATCCAGGTGGGCAGCCGCACAGGTATCCTCCGTCAGTGTTGGAGCAGCCAAAGGTGCAGGGGTTCTGTGATGAGCTGCACTCGTTGATGTCCTGACAGCCACCCGTCATCTGTTCGAAGGCGAAGCCTGTCGGACACAGGCAGCGGAAACTGCCCAGCGTGTTGTGACACGAGGCGCCGCCACATATCTGACTGTTCTGGCACTCGTTCTCATCTGGACACACAGACACACACGGGGTCAAAGGTCAGGCCTGTTCCCACAGCGCCGCGACACTGACCTAAATTTACATCCTGGCAATCTCTCGGTGAGCAGACGCAATGTCTGAAGCAGCACGAGGACCAGCCGGATTCACACCAAAGACCAGGAGACTTTAATCAGCACAGGAAGAGCATCTAGTCACAGACCGACAGACCCCACAGAGGATGCTGGGAAAACACTAACCTCACACACACAGACTGGGATAACAAAATTGATTTCCTGTTTGAATTTATTCATATTTTGAGTAACTGATATTGATTCTTAAATCCCTAATCATTGTTTTATTTCGCATTTTTTCAACTGATCCATGAACAAACAAACATTATTCAACATCCTTTGTGCTTTGTTACTTTTAATATGAAACAAAGTATCAGCTTTTAAATTGTGTCAGTTATATTACTAAATTCAAACAATAAATGCCATTTTGCTGCTCTTTAAGGTGTCAAAAATTAACACTGTAATCAAATAAATTCAGACTGACTAAGGACTATAATTCAACTGAAAAAGTTCAATCAAATCAGGCAGATGGACAGAAAGACAGAAGGACAGGCAGCCTGACTGACAGACAGATGAATGGACAGTTAGATAAATGGACAGACAGGTGGACAGATGGACATAGAGACATAACAACAAATGGACAGACTGACAGATGAATGGATGGATAGACAGACTGACGGATGGACGAACAGCCAGAGAAACGGATGGAAGAACAGACAGATGGACGGACAGACGGATGGAAGGACAGAGAGACAGAAAGACAGATAGGCAGACAGACTGATGGACAGACGGATGGATGGACAGACAAGGAGACGGACTGAAGGACAGACAGATGGATGGATGGACAGAAGGACGGACAGACAGACAAACTGACAGGCAGACAGATGGACAGACAGATAGATGGACAGACAGGGAGACAGACAGATGGAAGGACAGACAGACAAACAAACTGACTAACAGATGGACAGTTGGACGAACAGACAACACAGACAGATAGATGGACGGACAGACAGAAAAACTGACTGACGGACAGACAGGTCTCACCGACACACTGGTTCCACTGGTAGTGCTGCAGGTATCCCTGTGGACAGCTGCATCTGTAGCCGCCCACCAGATTCTGACAGCCATGCTGACAGCGATGATTCCCCACACACTCGTCCATGTCTGATACACACACACTGTATTAGTGAAACCTTCTGATGTATGTGTGTGAGTGCATGTGTGTGTGTGTGTACCTTCACAGTGCTGTCCGTTGGGGTCGAGGGAGAATCCTCTCTGACACTCACAGTTGAAGCTGCCGGGGCTGTTCTGACACACTCCGTTTGGACCGCAGAGTCCCGGTTCAGTGGCACACTCGTTATTATCTGTCACACACACACACACACACACTTCATCACTCTATGAACTATGAATGTTGATCATGATGTGTGTGTCGGGACAGGAAAGGGAAGTGCTTGAGGACACAGTGCTGGGTTTGTGTTTTAAAGCTGTTTACTTCAGCTAATGGATCACATCTAAACACCAGCTGCTGTGACCACGGCAACAGAACCGTACATCCCATAACAACTGACAGCTGGGTCACCGTGGCACCAGACGACTGGAGCGGCAGACGTGACATCATCAGAGCACCTTCCTCAACATCTGTTCAAGACCAACGCGCAGTACCAGAGTATTTGGATATGTACCGTGGTATTTATTCAGGAAACACTGAAATGACCTGAACTGAATTTCCAAGCTGACAGATGAAACTATTAACTCAAGTTATCGTTAAACAAACTAAAACCATAAAAACATCTTTGTTACTTGAATTAAAGTTACCTGAAATAAAACTAAATATAAAAACAAACATATATTACATATATATATATCAACTAAATCCAACAAAAAGTTTTTTATTTCTAATTTTTGACATGGCTTTTTTAGATACTGTAGCAAATAAAAACTCCTAGTTTACACAAATGACGTCGGAACCGTGTGTTCTCCCTTGTAAACATCTATTTAGTATCTCCGTGTGAGAGTGTGTGTTCTCACCGATGCAGGCCGTGTGGTGTTGTGTGAATCCCGGTGGGCATTTGCAGGTGAATCCTCCGATGGTGTTGACACACAGGAACTGGCAGTTGTGTTGTTTGGTGGCGCATTCGTCCAGATCTGGAGACACAGAGAATCAGAAAACACGTGCGCACGCTGTCCCGCCGGTGAACCTGAGCTCTGATTCTGCGGGCGTAACACTGCACTGGTGTAAATAATGAGCTGTGTGTCATTAACGTGATGTGTGTTTAATCAGCCGTGTGTTTGTGTGAGTTCTGCTCTTATCTGGGGCAGGAGGAAGTCAGATTTAGTCTAGACTCACTAACCGCTCTCTGTGTTTGTGTGTGTGTGTGTGTGTGTTTTTTACCCCGACAGCTCTTGGCGTCGTCCTGCAGCACATATCCACGTGGACATGAGCACAGGTACCCGCCCTCCGTGTTCTTACAGATGAAGTTACAGGGTTTAGGAGCCTGAACACACTCGTCCACATCTACACACACACAAGATCAGGTTTAGACAAATCTGATCATTAATTCAGTGAAATATCATGACATACTCTGACTTGTGAACACATTTAATGTAAAGTCTATGAGTTGACCTGATATTTTGTTATTGTTATAGTTATCACTATAGTTATCATTATTGCTATAGTTATCACAGTTATCATTATAGTTTTTGCTATAATTGTTGTTATAGTTATCGCTATAGTCAAATCTCAACCGCTCGTCTTGTCTTTCTCTCCCTGAACTCTGTGTATTCTGACTCAAGACAGTTCGGGTATGACGAAAAACTCTGATCGTATTTTCTCCCTCAACTTCAAAAATCATTTCAAAATCATCCTACATCGCTGCAGAAGAACAGACACAGTGTTTGCAAAGTGAACATGCAAAGAAGATCAAACACCCTTAACAAAAAAGGTAAAACAGTGATATAGGGTGATTTTGAAGTTGAGGGAGAACATGAGATGGGAGTTTTTCGACATACACTAACTGACATGAACCTGAACAAAAACAGTCCAGACAGAGTGAGACAAGACGAGCGTTTGACATTAAAAAGTATAGAAATTGTATGATTTTTATTAAAATAACCGATCGTTTCACTAGATAAGACCCTTCTTCCTCGGCTGGGATCGTTTACAACCGCATTTGTGATCGTTTGAAGCTGCATTTAAACTACATTTTGGAAGTTCAAAATCGGGGCACCACATCAGTCCATTATATGGAGAAAAATTTTGAAATGTTTCCCTCAAAAAACATAATTTCTTTACGACTGAAGAAAGAAAGACATGAACATCTTGGATGACAAGGGGGTGACTACATTATTTGTAAGCTGTTGTTCTGGAAGTGGACTTCTCCTTTAAGGCACGTTTCCATTACAGCTTTGCGCAAAACTCTGAAGATATTTTATAAATGTTGACAAAAAGGTATGGCCAAATGACGAATTTTCCATTAACTGATGTTATGCAACTAAAACGTAATTTTTTTCTCTCACGTTAGGTCATGGCATTAGGCATGGCATCAAATTGCGCAATATAAAGCGTAATGGAAACGCAGCTACGGTTAGTGTCACCAGTACACTTGTCATTTACAGTCATGGTTACAGTTATTAGTTATTGCTGTAGTTATTCTAGTTATCATCATAGTTATGGCTACATTTATTGTATTTGTTGTAGTCATCAGTAGTGTCTCCTCAGAAGAGATCTCAGAAATGTCTCAAACTGTGCTCACTACTAAAGCAATCATCTGTGATTCAGACTCACCCACACACTGAGTGCTGCTGATGTCACTGGTGTATCCCGGCTTACAGACGCAGCTGAAGGAGCCCAGCGTGTTCAGACACTGGCCGTTCTTACACAGGTTCCCCATCACCTTACACTCGTCAATATCTGCACAGCACACACAGATCACGCACAGATCCACACACGAACAACACACACTCAATCGGCACGAACACGCGCGCCGCCTGCGTTACCCTGTCCGTCGGTGGTGTATCCGGGTCCCAGCGGGCACATCTTCTTGTACTGCGTGGTCCCGGGCAGCGGGCAGAGTTCGCAGTTGGGCCCCCATCCGCGGCCCCCGTCACAACAGCACTCGGACTTCCTGACGCTGACGCGGCTGCTGGAACTCATCTGACACATGGTCTGGAGAACCTCCAGGAAGCAGAAGCCCTGACGGTTATCTGACACACAAACACACACACAGCATACAGTGTGTTTGAGATGCTGGCGTTCCACATAGATGCTTTACAGAGTTGAGCCACACTCTTACCGATGCACTCGGTTCTGCTGGGACTGGGACTGAAGCCCTGATCGCAGACGCAGCGGTAACTGCCCACCGTGTTCTCGCAGCGGCCGTTCTCACAGATGCCCGGTTTGGCCGTGCATTCGTTCAGATCTGTGCACAAACACATGCGTCAGGAGTCTGAGCGCTAAAGAGAGTGTCATTAAACATCGGGACGTGAGGCACTCACCCACGCAGCTGTCTCCGTTGGGCTGTCTGGTGTATCCCGGCGAGCAGATGCACATGTACGTGCCGATCAGATTCTTACAGGTCATCCCTCTGGACGCGCAGTCGTCCAGCCCGTCCTCACACTCGTTCTGATCTGATGAGCACAAGCGGAGCGTTCACACGTGACGATACGTGTTTGCGATGCTGAAAGAGTCGTCTTTACCTTTGCACATCCGGCGGTCTTCTCTCAGCACGTATCCCGCTGGACATTTGCATTCGTACGACCCCACCGTGTTGACGCAGCGGAACGCGCACAGCAGGGGATTCTGGGAACACTCGTTGATATCTAACAACACAGTATATGTTTTAATCAAACACCGGTGAATTCACACTAGAGAGTGTTTGACATCAGCGCTCAGTTTGTAAACACGTGGATGATTCACCATCACTGTGAAACAATCCAGACTAACTGGAGCAAGTGAAGCTACTGATGCTGTTACGGTTTAATGTATGTCTCTTTGCGGCTCTGCAGATGTTGCAGCACATGTTGCATATCATGCAAAGCCACTTTGAGCATGTTTATGTAGCAAAATCAAATAAACAGAAGCATGGCTGGTGAAGCATAAGGGGCCGTTCACACAGAACGTGTTTATGCACTAAAAAATGCAAGATGCAGGGCAGATGAAGGAGAAACACAAGGATTGGAGATTTTTTAAAAGTTGAGCTATTTTTAACTTAAAATGATGTTATAAAAATGCTGTGCTCATGCATGAGATGCTGCAGTGATGCAAAATGTAAATATATAGGTGAACGGCATGCATCTAATATGTTTACATAGAAAAACAATGAAAAAGCACCGTACACTGAAAAAAAAAGAAACATTAGTGTAGGATTTACTTTGAAATAATTTTAGCAAATTTCACAAATAATTTCAGAGAAATGCCAAATAACTATGAAAGCCTGTTTAAACCACAGAATAAAACTATAAAGGTAACTGATATTTTCTTGCAATTTTGAGTTTATATCTCACAATTCACTTTCTCACACCTGTTAGAAAAAAGTCAGAATTACAAGATATAAACACAGAATTCTGAATTTTTCTCAGAATAACCTTAATGCAATTCTGAGTTTATATCTTGCAATTTAAGACATAAATTCAGAACTGTGAGAAAACTGTCTTTATTTATTTATTTTTTTTATTTACTTTAATGGCCAAAACTGATTTCTGTAAGTAACACATTGATTTAAACTTGGAATTTTGAAGTAGAATGACTAAAATAATATTTTGTAATAGTCAGGGTTCATACAGATACTGTTAAATAAAATTCCAAGACTTTCAAGGACTTTTCAAGCACTACTTTTGTTTTATTTTAAAGGATTCAGTCAGAGACCTCACTTATGGTTTGATGTTTTCTAGCGTTTAAGAAAAAAAAAGATTTACGAAACCGCTCCGAAGTCCCGATCTTAATAAAATGATTCACGAACCACCATTTCAGATCAGGATTCGGAGCACGGATCGCGAATCATTCAATTCACAGAATGATTCAAGAATCCACTCTAAAGTTCTGATCTAAATCAAATCA
The DNA here is from genome assembly GCF_022985175.1 of Labeo rohita. Classification (NCBI taxonomy): domain Eukaryota; kingdom Metazoa; phylum Chordata; class Actinopteri; order Cypriniformes; family Cyprinidae; genus Labeo; species Labeo rohita. Next base: position 63,094 of record NC_066886.1, on the reverse strand, counting down.
ATTATCGATACAAGCTACAAAGTCTGAATCAAAAGATTCACAATACGCAAAGTTCCAATCTAATCAAATGATTCATGATGTGAGATGAATCATGTTACGACACAATGGTTTGTAAAAATCATTACAAGCGATGTCGAAGTTCGAAAATGAATGGCTCTTTCAATTTGTTTTTGCTAGTGAATCGCTTCAAATGAAAAGAAGTCACGAGTTTGAATCAACTGGAGCAGTTCCAGCTTAAATGACTCACTCAGCTGACTCGGTTCATTTGTTTCTCTTCTTGCATCTTCAGCCGTGTTTACACGACACTGTCAGCACTACTACTGGTTTAGCTCGTAAACTACACTCCAATAATCTGATCATTAGATTTGTTTGTTCATGTATAGTTTAAAAACAAGCCAGGCACGGCTATATTCATGGCATAAAAAAAAAGCTTTTGAAATGTATCCTTGATTAAAAAAAACATTAGATTTAGATTGGTAATCAGTACTCACACTAATATGGTGGACCAGAACTCAATCATACAGTCTGAATCAAATTGGGCTTCAGAATGAAGCAAAGTGAGAGTGAGTGTGAAAGCGGCCTACAGGAAAACCAGCAGTTCCTGAGGAATAACTACAGCAGCAGCTCATCACTGACCTTCACAGGTCATCATGGGTCCGGGCTCGAAGCCCTCGTCACAGCTGCACTCGAACGCTCCCTCCACGTTTGTGCAAGTGCCGTTCCCGCACGGGTTCCCCAGCTCACACTCGTTCGTGTCTGATGACAGACAGCGCAGGAAACACACACACACACACACATAACATAGAACAGAACTGAATCAACATTTAACTCAACTGAATCAACAGTGAACTGAATTGAATCTACACTGAACTGAACTGATTCAACAATAAACAAACCTGAATCAACATTAGACTGAATCAACAATGAACTGAAGAGATATGAATAATGTAGAGCTGCTTTACAACTGAAACTGAACTTGTTTCATAATTCATGATCAGAAGTAAATATGACTGGAAACGATCGGTTTAAAACCTTCACAGTTGACCCCGGTGGTGTCGAGCCGGTAGCCGAACGGACATTCGCAGCGGAACGTCCCGTCCGTGTTGATGCAGTGGCCGTTCTTGCAGATGCCAGGGTTTTCTGTGCACTCGTCCACATCTGAAACACACGACTGATCAGCCTGTGCTCACCAACACACGTGTGCGTGTCTGATTCAGTGACACTCACCCACAGGGATTTCATCTGTCGTCATGATTTTACCAGAAGCAGGACACAGAGCTTTGTGTGCTGTTAAAACACACAATAATTATTACTGCCATCACATCATGTGTGTGTGTGTGTGTACCTGGCATTAATCACGTTATGGGGACCAAATGTCCCCACAAGGATAGTAATACCAGTAAATTTTGACCTTGTGGGGACATTTTTTAGCTCCCGATGAGGAAACAGGCTTATAAATCATGCAGAATGAGTTTTTTCAAAAAGTAAAAAAGTGTGCACAGTCTCCTGTGAGGGCTAGGTTTAGGTGTAGGGCGATAGAAAATAGGGTTTGTACAGTATAAAAACCATTACGCCTATGGAATGTCCCCATAAAACATGGAAACACGTGTGTGTGTGTTTGCACTCACCCTCCTCGTCCGGAGAGGGGCAGATCTCGCACGGGTCGCCCCATCCCTGACCCGGCATCGCGCTACAGCAGCAGAGGCCTTTAGTGGTGTTGAAGGGCTTCGGAGCCTGGCAGCGTCCGTTCTCGAATTTAGTGTAACAGTAATTCACACGAATATCTGATGATGACAAACAGATGTTGATTTTTTTTTTGTGTGAAGCTGCCAATTATTATTCTCAGAATCACTGGAGAAGAATAACTGGAGAACCATTTGTGAAGAATCAGTTCACAAATTTGGGCAGAGTCAACTGAGAAGAATCATTTGAGAAGAACCATTTTTAGAAAGAATAAAGCTCATTCGTTCTTAAATGGAAACATGTATTATTGAAAATAACTACACATAAAATTAAGTTGCACCCAGAAATGATAAATAAAACAAGATGAGTAAAGTTTGTAGATGAACTTTGAATTTGTCTGAAAGTTTGAAATAACTTTGAAAAGCTATAAAGTTTGAATTCAATTGTTGAAATTGACGTTTCAGACAAAGTGGAAACATACGCATGTTTCTAGCATGAATCAGCATGTTGCTACCAAGACTTAACCGTACTGCTAACATGATTTAGCATAGTTTAACTATGTTTTATTTAGCATTAATTAGCATATCACTAGCATGATTTAATGTAAATCAACATGTTGCTAGCATGATTTAACATGAATTAACATGTTGTTACTATGATTAGCCAGTTACTAGCATGTTTCTAGCATGATTAGTATGTTTTTAACCTAATTAACATGTTACCAGCATGTTGCTAGCATGATTAACATGTTAATTACATGTTGCTAACAAGACTCAAGCATGACTAGCAAGTTACTAGCATGCTGCTAGCACGATTCTAGCATAATTAGCATGTCACTAGCATGTTTTTAACATGATTAGCAACTTACTAGCATGTTGTTTGCATGATCCGCATGTTGCAAGCACGTTGCTAGCAGGATTCTAGCATAATTAACATCTTGCTAGCATGATTCTAGCATGATTAGCATGTTACTAGCATGTTGTTAGCATGTTTATAACATGATTAGCAAGTTACTAGCATGTTACTGACATGTTTCTAGCATCATTAGCATATTACTAGCATGATTTAATGTAAATCAACATGTTGCTAGCATGATTTAACATGAATTAGCATGTTGTTACTATGATTAGCCAGTTACTAGCATGTTTCTAGCATGATTAGTATGTTTTTAACCTAATTAACATGTTACCAGCATGTTGCTAGCATGATTAACATGTTAATTACATGTTGCTAACAAAATTCAAGCATGACTAGCAAGTTACTAGCATGTTGCTAGTATGATTCTAGCATGATTAACATGTTGCCAGCATGTTTTTAACAACATGATTAGCAACTTACTAGCACGTTAGCATGATCAGCATGTTACAGGCATGTTGCTAGCATGATTCTAGCATAATTAACATCTTGCTAGCATGATTCTAGCATGATTAGCATGTTACTAGCATGTTGTTAGCATGATCAACGTATTGCTAGCCTGAGTTAGATAGAGTTAGGGTTAGATACATAGAGAGAGAGAGAGAGATTGAATGGCTTAGAATGAATATAGAAACAAAGGTTGATTTAGTCTCAAGGGATTCTGGGAGTTCTGGCTCAAAGTCTATGAGATTTTTGGTGGGTTTGATAGTTGGGTGGTTGTAACTTGTAGCTCTAGGAAGAGATTTTCTTAAGCCAACTCAATGATTAAGATGACATGAGAATCACCGATGCGTGACAAGTGTTCTGCTGAATGATTCTTTCTCAAATAATTTGTCAATGCTTAAAAGTACATTAGCAGAATTATTCTGTACCCAGAAATGAGCTAAATCTGTACTAACTGTACATAGACACAGTAGCAGTCCATACACTTTTACAGTAGAGTGACTGAATTTCAGTGGTGGAGTGAGTGTGTGTGAGTGTGTGTGTTGTTGAGAAAGAGATGGGCGGCTGTGTTGCTGTTATTCCCCGAGGCCTGTTTTTCATTTGCAGAACCCTTTCCAGCCTCTAAACACTCACACACGGAGTCAGAGAGGCAGAATGGAAAGTATGAGTGAGTGAAAGACAATAAATGAACGTTTTCCTTCCTACTTCATGAGGAACAAATCATTAAACATGACGAGCTTCCTGACTGATGACCTGCAGCATCATGTTCTCAACAAACTCGTGTATAGGAGCCTCTGGAACGAAGACCAGTGGAGCTGTGGGATATGTCTGCGATCACTCACCCACGCATCTCTTTCCATTCGCGGACAGCTGGAATCCCTCCGGACACTCGCACCTGAAGCTGCCCGGCGTGTTCACGCACTTGCCAAAGATGCAGATCTCTGCAGTCTGAGTGCATTCGTCGATATCTGCGCAAACACACACACACACACGGACGTCAGCGGTTTGAGCGCATCGCCGTGAGGACCGGTGCTAGTGATGCCGTGACCGTCGTCTTGAACCTCACTGACCTTCACATCTGTCGTTCTGCAGGAAGTATCCAGGAGGACAGATGCACCTGTAGGAGCCGTCCAGATTCTGGCACGTTCCCGGGCCGCAGGTGCCGGGGCTGATCAAACACTCGTTGATGTCTGAGCAGAAGAGATGTGATGTCAACACAAACACAAACACACACGCTGGAGGTCCAGCGGAGCAGCTTCAGGACTCACCCACACACGTCCGGCCGTCAGGAGAGAGTTTATACCCGTCCAGACACAAGCACAAAAACGAGCCCACCGTGTTCATGCAGTTTCCGTTCCGACACAAGCCACGGAGCGACGTGCACTCGTCTGTATCTGAACAACGCAAACAAAACAGAGCTGTTAACACACAAACACATGTCTGTCTGTTGTGGAGTTAATAAATATTCTATGCTTATTTATAAACTTCTACATAACAGCCATTCGTGCTTCAAGTCAACAGGAAAAACAGTGAAAGAAAACAGTATCATCATTAAAATATCATTCGTTAACACTTGTGCGCGTGCGTGCGTGTGTGTGTGTGTGTGTACCGATGCAGTCGTTGTTGTGTGACAGCTGGAATCCTGGGTAACACAGGCAGTTGTAGGAGCCTACAGTGTTCTTACAGGTTCCATTTCCACACGGCTGACGCTCGCACTCATCCACATCTGAACACAGATCACAGAAAGACAGTTAGTTATGAACACAGACCGCTAGCTACTATGAAAACAGACTACAGAAGGTCAGTTAACTACAAACAAGCCACAGATGGTTAGTTAGTTAGTTAGTTAGTTAGTTAGTTAGTTAGTTAGTTAGTTAGTTAGTTAGAACATGAACAGAGACCACAGACTGCTGGTTAGTTACAAACACAGACCACAGATGGTTAGTTAGTTAGTTAGTTAGTTAGTTAGTTAGTTAGTTAGTTATGAACATGAACAGAGACCACAGACTGCTGGTTAGTTACAAACACAGACCACAGATGGTTAGTTAGTTAGTTAGTTAGTTATGAACATGAACAGAGACCACAGACTGCTGGTTAGTTACAAACACAGACCACAGATGGTTAGTTAGTTAGTTAGTTAGTTATGAACACAGACCACCAGTTAGTTATGAATACAGAACACAGATGGTTAGCTAGGTAGTTAATTAGTTAGTTATAAACATGAACAGAGACCACAGACTGTTGGTTAGTTATGAATGAAGACCACATACAGTCAATTAATTATGAACCGACCACAGGCGGCTAGTTAGTTAGTTAGTTAGTTAGTTATAAACATGAACAGAGACCACAGACCACAGTTACAAACACAGACCACAGACGGTTGGTTAGTTAGTTATGAAAACAGACCGCTAGTTAGTTATGAATAGAGACCACAGATGGTTAGCTAGGAGGTTAATTAGTTAGTTAATTATAGACATGAACCGAGACCACAGACTGCTGGTTAGTTACAAACACAGACCACAAACGGTTGGTTAGTTAGTTAGTTATGAAGACAGACTGCCAGTTAGTTATGAATACAGACCACAGATGGTTAGCTAGGTAGTTAGTTAGTTAGAGACCACAGACTGTTGGTTAGTTATGAATGAAGACCACAGACAGTCAGTTAATTATGAAAAGACCATAGACGGTTAGTTAGTTAGTTAATTAGTTAGTTATGAACACAGACTGCCAATTAGTTAAGAACACATACCACAGATGGTTGGTTAGTTTTGGTTGGTTAGTTAGTTAGTTAGTTATAAACATGAACAGAAACCAAAGACTGTTGGTTAGTTATAAACAGACCACAGACAGTAAGTTACGTTCTGAACAGACTACGGGTGGTTAGGTAGTTAGTTAGTTAGTTAGTTCGTTCGTTAGATACGGACACAGACTACAAATTAGTTAAGAACACAGACCACAGATGGTTAGTTAGGTTTGGTTAGTTAGTTAGTGTTAGTTAGTTAGTTATGAACATGAACAGAGACCACAGACGGTCAGTTAGTTATGAACACATGTAGTTAGTTGGTTATATACATGAGGATGTAGCACAGACAGACAGATGGACGGGTGTGTGAGGCTGATCTCTCACCGATACACAGGTCTGGCATGGATTTGAAGCCGTTGGGGCAGATACAGCGGTAACTACCCACCATGTCAATACACTGACCCGGACTGCAGATGTTTGGATTCTCAGCACACTCGTTACGATCTGAGAAAGGAAGAGACAATCATCATCATCATCACTATCATTATCATCTCACACACACACACTATGAGCAATATGAGATGGGACATCTTCATTACACACACACACACACACACTCACCGACACACTGCTGGGTGGGAGTTTGCCGGTATCCAGGTTTACACTCACAGCGGAAACTTCCAGGAACGTTCAGACAGACAGCGTTCTGCTGACACACCGGCCCGTTCTGGCATTCATCAATATCTGCACACACGTCATTCACAGAGCATTGGGAAATCCTGTCACAGTTTCTGTTCGTTATTGCAGATCTTAGTCTCTCAAGGGGCATAACACGGACGCTTATTTGATAAAATACACTCATGTATCAACGCTTCAGCTGACTATACTATCATGTTTGTTTATTGTTTAAAACAATGAAATGTCATGAATGAAGGTTTTAAATTACTAACAGACATCTCTGTTTTCATAACAGGCTGACAGACATATATGCAAACATATGATAATCTCAAATAAACAGATGTAATATTTACAGCTCTTACCCTCACAGATCAGCATCTTGTCATTATAGACGAAACCCATCGGACATTCACAGCGGAAACTGCCGATCATGTTGATACACACGCCGTTGTCGCACACTCCAGGAATCTCACGGCACTCGTCGATGTCTGTGAATCACACGAACACACGCAGAGGATGGATGTGAAGTCTTGAAGACACAGAACTGTGTGTCTGAATGTCTTTGAATGAGTCTGCGTGTTTACCAATGACTTGACCGGTGTAAATGTCAATGATATATCCAGGTCTCTCACTTCCACACAGCACAGCGAACTCATCTGCAGTAGAGAACAGCGTTACGATCATGACTGTGTGTGCTTAATAAAGCCAAATTTTCAAAGACTTTTTAAAGGTTTATGTGTCAAATCCCTGACATTATTCAAGAAATGGCTAAAAAAGAGTCTCCAGCCCTACTCTTCTAGACATACAGATGTTTAAAACTTCCTTATTTGCTGAATTAATGAATGCATGAACGTTTATGTGTGTCTCACTGGTGCTGGGGATGGGACACTTCTCGCAGGGTTTATTCCAGGCCCGGCCGATGTTGTACGAGCAGCAGCAGAACTTCTTGGTCATGTTGAAGGTCAGCTCTCCATCACACGTGGCGTTATCAGAGTAGTAGTTCCTGTAGCACAAGCTCTTGCGCATATCTGAACACACAGCAGAAGAAACGCATCAGCGTCTGCACCGAAGGACACCGCCGGCGTGACGCGTGTAGCGTGACTCACCCATGCAGTTGTTTCCTCCGTTGATCTGCATGTACTCGGCTGGGCAGATGCAGGTGTAGTTCCCTATGGTGTTGTAACACTGACCCGGACCGCAGATGCCTTGACGGTCACACTCATTCACATCTACACACACACAATGAATCAATACTTTAATGAAAATGCATTCTAAACTGAGTCACAATGTTGTTGCTTCATGCAAAATTGGAAAAGACTTCCTCTGAGTGTAAAGCACTGCATAAATAAAGCCGACCTAGTGAGAGAGACAGAGAGTGTGTGAAAGAGGAAGTCGGACTGACCTTCACAGATTCTGGTTTCTTCACTGAGTGCAAAACCTTTCGGACATTCACAGTGAAAACTGCCAAACGTGTTGATGCAGTTTCCTCCCTGACACAGACCAGGCAGCTCCTGACACTCGTTGATATCTGACACACAGACAGAGAGGTCAACACGCAGCACTGGAGGACGGATGTGTGTGTGTGTGTGTGTGTGCGCGCTGTAGATCTACCCTCTAGTATCACCGTGATGGGATTGGGTCGGAATCCTTCGCCTCCAGGACAAAGAACCTTGTACTCCGCTGAGAGAAACAAACAACACATCAGAGAATGATAACTGAACCAACAACTATAATAATAATAATCATTAACAATAACTATAACCTACTCATTAACAAATATATAAGGGCCATTTTACAGAAGACAGCGTTGAAAATGTCTCGGAAAAAAAATTCCAAAAATGTGTCTTTTACCAAAAACTTTAAAACATTTCTAGTAATTGTGGAGTTAATTCTCATACTGTATTTTCAGTTTTTGGATTTCAAGTTTTGGATTCATTAGTTTGAACATACAGTGAACCAAAAACTATCAGAACATCTTAGTTGATAATTCAGTACAATTTATTTTTGATAAAATCCAGTGCTTCAGTCGTGACAGTAAGGCTTTAATAGCGACTACATCACAGTACAGAATTTTAACTCACATACTAAAACACTACTAAAACATACAAAAATACAAAATTGCATAACTGTATTAACATTTTGCTCATTTTCCCAAAATAAGAGGATTATGTCTTCTCTTTTATGTCTAATCCAATTCTATGGGATAAAACCCCAAAAAACAAAGACGTCAATACTGAAACACCACCAAATGTTTCGGTGGTGACCATTTTAGATACTTTTGAAGTTAAAGATGCTAATCAGCGTATGGTTAGCTAGCACAGTTCTAAAAAGTGGTACGCATATAAAAACTAAATGTTATGGAATAACACCCAAAAAAAGTGTTATTTGCAAATAGGGTTGCAAAGGGGTGGAAAATTTTTGGTAAATTTCTGGAAACATCCCAGAAATCCCAGGAAGATTCCAAAAAATCCTGAAAAAGTTTCCAAATTTCTGGAAAATTTCTGAAATTTACTGGAAATGTTCCATCTCTTTGCAAAAGGTGTTCGGTTGTGGCGTTCCTTAAAGTTGCACACAAATTTTTTCAGACTTTTGAACACATTTAGCTCAAAATGATGAGACCTACAGTATCTGCTTACACCTTGTAGCTCTGAGAGACACAGGAATATTTACTGATCATACATTTATGGGTTTAGTTAAAATAAATCTCAGCCAATGGACTAAAACATACATACATGGTTTCGATAATGATATGAAAAATGCGAGACTTTTTTTTTTATTCACATAAAGTTTCATAAGAAAAAGAAAAAAATAAAATAAAATAAAATAAAATATATTTAAACTTCACTTTTTAAAAGAATCAAAAAGGTATTTTGGAACAATGAAAAAAAAAGATATAAAAATTATTTCAATATGATTTTCATAAGTTCAAATTTAGGGGTTAGGGTTCGGGACAGCCACCTCCCAAATGAAAGTACCCAATAAATGATGATGTTACATATGAAGGCTGTTTTCAAATTTTCAAAAATCATGTTTTTTATTATTATGTTATCATGTTTTTATTGTGTTAGCTGTATTTTTAGTTATTTTTATCTTACATCAAAATAACCCAGCTGCAGTTTGATTGAGATTAACTGGAATGCACAATGAAAAACATGATTTGTTTTTGCAAATAAATGTCCCATATATAACTAGAATTGCAGAGAGTGAATCGAGAACTAGTACACGTGTGTGTGAGACTCACTGGAGTTGGGCGTCGGACAGGCCTCGCAGGGCGACCCCCACGCCTGACCCAGAGAACAGCAGCAGGACGCTTTGGACACGCCCACACCGATCTCCGTCGAGCAGTACAGACTGTCTGAGAAATCACCACGATACTGCAGTTCCAGGTAGCAGTTTCCAGAGCGAGTGTCTGCAAGACAGACAGACAGACGACATCGTGAGTGCCGCGGCGCATACGGCGTCGGCTGGGGGTGTTCAGGGTTAAGGCGTCTCACCGACACAGCCCACTCCAGTGGGGTTGAGCTCAAAGCCGGGCGGACAGTTGCAGATGTAGCTGCCCGGCGTGTTCAGACACAGGCCGCTGATGCAGGTGGTCGGGTTGGCGCACTCGTCCACGTCTGACACAGAACAGAGAGAGAGAAGAGCGAGATGAGAGGAGAGATCACCAGGGTTGGGGAAAGTTACTTTTAAAAGTAATGCGGTACAATATTGCGTTACTTAAGTTACTTTTTGTGGAAAGTAATGCATTATGTTACTTTTGCGTTACTATTTGTCACTTGAGCTGGGCTTGTTCATATATTTTTAATAACAAAAAGACCAAAAGTTAAATTTTTGGCAACTGTAAACGACACACCAAAAATGAAAGTAAAAAGCCTCAGGCTCCCAATTTCTTTCAACCAGTGTTGGGTAAGTTACTATACAAAAAAGTAATTAATTACTAGTTACTCATTACATTGTAGCATGTATTTAGATTACTGGACAAATTACTCTCTCCAAAAATTATTTAATTACTTATTACTAATTACTTTCTAAATCCTTTATCAACCTTGACAAGTTAATGAAGAATATAAGGATAGAATTGAAATGGTTCTTTTAATTCTTTCAATTTAACAACAATTTTTTGAAATTCAGATTTATACATAATCTGAAAGATGAATAAATAATTGATGCTTTCCATTGATGTGTGGTTTGTTAGGACAATATTTCATCGAGATACAAAAAAAAAAAAAAAATCTGTAATCTGAGGGTGCAAAAAAATCAAAATATTGAGAAAATCACCTTTAAAGTTGTCCAAATAAAGTTCTTAACAATGCATATTACTAATCAAAAATTAAGTTTTGATATATTTACAGTAGAAAATTTACAAAATATCTTCATGGAACATGATCTTAATATCCTAATTATTTTTGGCATAAAAGAAAAATCGATAATTTACCATGTGTTTTTGGCTATTGCTATAAATATACCTGTGCTACTGGTTGTAAATATACCTATGACTGGTTTTATGGTCCAGGGTCACAAATTATTCTGGTCACACTTTTACATTTAGGTCCAATTCTCACTATGAACTAACTACACTTTTGCCTCAATTTGCACCTATTTACTGCTTATTTATACTTAGTAGTTTTTGACCATTTTAAGTTTAAGAATTGGGTAGAATTAAGGATTTAGAATAAGGTCTTGCAGAATAAGACAGTAACATGTGCTTTTCAAGTAATAATAAACAACCAATATCCCAGTAACATTCATGCTAATAACCGGTGTTGGGGAAAGTTACTTTTAAAAGTAATGCAATCTAATTTTTCGTTACTCCCTACAAAAGTAACTAATTACATTACTTAGTTACTTTTTATGGAAAGCAATGCATTATGTTACTTTTGAGATACTTTTTAAATCTGGGCAGGGTTTGCTTGTTTGTTTTAATATAAAAAGTTATATTTTTGGCAACTGTTAAAGCCCTTTTACACCAAAAGCCTCAGGCTGAAGGAAAAGTGAATTAATGTCTGTACAGTAGAACGCAGAACATGAAAGTTCAACACTCTTCAGCAATAAAAAATATGAGAAGAACAAATGTTAGTTAATCTTGAGTACATTTTGCTTATTAGTATGGTTGAACTGGATCAACAAAGGTCATCAGCAAAGACATCAGTTAATAAATCAGGATTAAATATATAAAGGATATTTGTATTCTTTAGCATTTAATTTGCAGGTTTGCGTCATATTCTGAGTTGCATTTAATTGTTTTTATTAATTTTGAGGAAAACTGAATCTGTTTTTTTTTTTGGTGAGTGAGATGAATTAATGCATGTTCACATTTATTCTAGAACTAAAGTAACATCTCACTCCTGATTTCACTCCTGGCACAGGAGAGCTTTCAATCAATAAACAGGAAACTATTTTCATGTAAACTGAAAAGTAATGCGCTACTTTACTAGTTACTTGAAAAAAGTAATCTGATTACATAACTCATGTTACTTGTAATGTGTTACCCCCAACACTGTTGACAGCCAACAAGTTAATAGTGAGAACTGAACACTAAAGTACACCAATGTTCTGAAAAAGCATGCAATTTAAGGTTAGACTTTTAAATCCACTATTGTATTGTATTGTATTGTATATAAATGTTCTACAGCCTGTATTAAGTTTAAGTACTTAAGAAGTAACTGTAATTAAATTACAGAAATAATATAAGAGAAACCCCTTACTTCTTCAAGGAAAAGCAATTAAATTACAGTAACTAATTACTTAGCAACTTGTTACACCCAACACTGCTCTCAACATGCAGTCAGGAGAGTTGCCAGTGACTAAATAAGGAAACAAAGTAACTTGCGTTACTTATTTAAAAAAGTAATTACTAAAGAGTAATGTTATGTTACTAGTTAATTAAAAAGGTAATCTGATTACGAACTCACGTTACTTGTCACGTGTCTGGTGCGTGAGCTGATCCCATACCTGTGCAGTTTCCTCCGCTGCGGTCCAGCTCGTATCCGGGGTCACACAGGCACCGGAAGAGACCTGGGATGTTGCGGCAGCGGCCGTTCACACAGATGTCTGCAAACGTGCACTCGTCTATGTCTGCGGAGAAACACACACAACAGCTGTAACGCATTACGGGCCTTGATCTGGAGGAACTGGACTCACAGGAAACTGCAGAACCGCACAGCTCTGAGGCACAAACACACATAGACACACATAAGACAGACAGACAGAGGAGTGTCTCACCTTCACAGGCTTTCCCGTCTGCGGTGGGGATGAAGCCCATGTCACACTCACAGCGGTATCCACCCGCGATGTTCAGACAGTGTCCGTTCTCACACAGATTCACGTTCTCCGCACACTCATCCGAGTCTACAGGACACACACACACGTGTGCGTTAACAGCAGCATCACATCACATGTGTGAATGAATATGTGTGTGTGTGAGAATCAGTACCGACGCAGTAGAACCCGTCTCCAGAGAATCCCTCCTTGCACAGGCAGCGGTAGGAGCCCATGGTGTTCATGCAGTCCGCGCTGGGGCTGCACAGGTGCGTCCCGTTAGAACACTCGTCCAGATCTGAAACAGGAAACGGGAAACAGCTCTGCTGCACACCTGACCACCATCAATACAAACACACCAGATCATGAGCAAAAATTCATACCTGTGCATTTGATCCCGTTCCCGATCCAGCCCGGAGCACAGCTGCATTTGAAGCTGCCGGCGGTGTTCGTACAGGTCGCGTGTCGGTCGCAGTTATGAGCGCCGATCTCACACTCGTTAATATCTAAATCACACACACATGAAGACAGAGTCACAACCTGAAAGTGTAACCAACATTTTTTGCATATTTTTTAAATATGCATTTTTTTTTTGCCATGATTTGTTAGGCTTTGTTTCTCAGTTGAGGTCAAAAGTTTACACCCCCCCTTTCGGAATCTGCAAAATGTTAATTATTTTACCAAAATAAGAGGGATCATAAAAAATGCATGTTATTGATTATTTAGTACTGACCTGAATAAGATATTTCACATCAAAGATGTTTACACACAGTCCACAAGAGAAAATAATAGTTGAATTCATAAAAATGGCTTGATTCTTAACACTGTGTTGTTATGTGAATGATCCACAGCTGTGTTTTTTGTTTAGTGATAGTTGTTCATGAGTCCCTTGTTCGTCCTGAACAGTTAAACTGCTGCTTTTCTTCAGAAAAATCCTTCAGGTCACACAAATTCTGTGGTTTTTCAGCATTTTTGTGTATTTGAACCATTTCCAACAATGACTGCATGATACTGAGATTCATATTTTCACACTGAGGACAAATGAAGGACTCATATGCAACTATTACAGAAGATTCAAACACTCACTGATGCTCCAGAAGAAAACAACATACATTAAGATCCAGGGGGTGAAAACTTTTGAACAGAATGAAGATGTGTGCTTTTTTATTATTTTGCCTAAATATCACATTTGTTTCATTTAGTACTGCTCTTCAGAGGCTACAGAAGATACTTACATGTTTCCCAGAAGACAAATTAAGTTTAATTTACCCTGATCTTCAAATTCCAAAAGTTTTCACCCCCCGGCTCTTAATGCATGGTTTTTCCTTCTGATGCATCAGTGAGTGTTTGAATCTTCTGTAATAGTTGCATGTGAGTCCCTCAGTTGTCCTCAGTTTGGAAAGATGAATCTCAAAATCATACAGTCATTGTTGGAAAGGGTTCAAATACACAAAAAGCTGGAAAACCATAGAATTTTTGGGAGCTAAAGGATTTTTCTGAAGAACAGCAGCAGTTTAACTGTTCAGGACAAACAAAGGACTCATGAACAACTATCACTAAACAAAAAACACAGCTGTGGATCATTCAGGAAACAACACAGTATTAAGAATCAAGGGGGTGTAAACGTTTGAACAGGGTCATTTTTTTTAAATTCAACTATTTTCTCTTATGGACATCTTTTATGTGAAATATCTTCTTCAGGTCAGTACTAAATAAAAAAAAATAACACATTTTGTATGATCCCTCTTATTTTGAAGATTCCAAAAGGGGGCTGTAAACTTTTGGACTTAACTGTAATTGCGAATGAATTCCTTAAAGAAAAGCAAAGCTGGTCTGTCTGTAAAGGTTTAGAAGTTATTATTAAAAATCAATTTCACAATGGTGAATGAAGCATTTACTTTGCACTCTGTTGCGACACACATATTGTCACATGACACGTCGCGCTCCCGCCACACAGTGAACTCAAGTTCACATCTGGCGACCCGTGAACACGACGCCTGACCACGTGAGCGGCGCCGTCCCGGAGCGTGACGTCATCTCCTGTAGCGGGGCCTGAAATAATTGCGTCCGCTTAATCCCAGCATCCCACGAGCGGTCAGTGTCCGTCTAATGAGATTGTTTAACGAGCGCGTCGCTGAACGTGTCTGATGAAGTTCAGCTGCGAGACCTTCACATTCTGTTCCTCCACGGAGTCTCATTAGACCGCAGCTCTCGGTCTGTCCTCAAATAACCGGAGCGGAGCGACCTCTCCGTCTGCTCGTCCCGATAGCACGCTGAGCTTTTATTAGAGCAAATCTAATCCGCAAAATATGCGCAACACACGTCCAGCTGACACCGAATCAAAGTGATAAAACCAGAGAGAGGAAATAATGGAGCGCTTCAGTGTTTACTCCAAAATAAACCACTTAACTGGCCTGATGGGAACTGAGCTCAGATAAACAAGCTCATCAATAAAGACTCATTATCACGCCAGTCAAATTACACAGAATTAAAGCACAAACACGTGAAGTGCTGAAAGAGAATAAAACTGCATGACGAATGTTTCTCTAGGGCAGGAAGATCATCATGATCTGTGGACTGAACAAATACACAGCACATGACACACTAATAATGAATAAAACACTTACTGAAAAACGAACTCATAAACGTGTAAAATTAAAATACACATATTAGGTAACGCTTTATTCTAAGGACCAGTTCTCACTATTAACTACTTACCATGCATATTCCTGGCTTATTGGCTGTTAATATCTAATATTTTAGATCCTTTAATACTTAAACTTAACAGCTACCTTACTAATAAGAAGAAGCAAATTATGAGCTTACAGAGGCAAAAGTTGTAATTAATAGTGAGAATTGGATCGTAAAATAAAGTGGGACCAAAAATTACTTTAAAATAAAAACAATCAAAATAAAATGCTTACTAAACATGAATTAATTCATAAAAATTACAAATTAAAAAAACAATAAAAGTAAAACTTTACAGATAAAAATATATTACAAATATTAAATATATATCAAAAAAAAAAATTAAAAATTAAATATTTAAAAACTATAACAGTATCTCAATTAAATAAAAAAGTAATCAAAGCGGCATAAACACGCAAATATGTTGTTAAATTATCTTAAAATCTTAATTTATATTTATATTTATAATTACAAATTAGTGCTGTCAAGTGATTAATCACGATTAATTGCATCCAAAATAAAAGTTTTTGCTTACAGAATATATGTGTGTATATTGTGTATATTATATATATATATATATATATATATATATAAATATATATATACATATACACACACACACACACAGTATATATATTTAAAATATTTATTTATATTTACATGTATATAATTTTATTCATATAATTATTATTATATATAAATGTATTTAATTTATAAACAATTAGATTTAAATAAATATATATATATATCCATGCATGTGTATGTATTTATATAAATATATAATAAATATACACAGTACACACACATATAATGTAAACAAAAACTTTTAATTTGGATGCGATTAATTGTTTGACAGCACTATTATAAATATTTCAGGTTAAAGAGAGTCCCTTCTGTTCTATTTCTATTCATGTTTCAGACTTTAGTTGAATTGTCACACAGAGATTCATTTTTAACTCACCAGAAACATAAAAATCCTGAAACACTGGAAAACACTCTGACATGGTGTGTGTGTGTGTGCGCGCTGACCCCTGACCTTGACCCCACCCATGAAGCTGACGCCCACTGATGGCATCACCCTATTCACACGTGCCCGACGGGCCAATTAAAACACACGTGAAGAGGAACGCAGATGACCTTCAAACGCTCATCCATCACTGATTCAGCTCTCCCACAATCCAACACAACCCAAATAAATGATCTTCAGTTCATTACCATCAGACGTCAGTCTCATCACGCCTGGAAAACATCACGTTAAATGAAGCTCGCGTCTGATTCGCGGCAGGACGTTTATAAATGACACACATTAAAATCATCACCAGCGAAAATACACAGAGAAACAAACGGCCGCAGATGTGCGTGAAATGCTTTTAGCATGGAAATGTGAAAGAAATTAAAATGAAAAGCCAACAGAAAGAAATACGAACAGGACAGAAACACACGCAGACGCGAGCTCGGAAGCGGGCCAGAAGATTCGGTCACACAAACACGAGGACGAGCGCCGCTGCCGCTGCCGCCCATCTGCTTCCACTGCCTGAGCGGCTCCAACGGGCCGTTTCATTAGCCGCTGATCAGCGCTCAGGAATCTGGGCCGAATTTCTCCCAGCTCAACCTCACGTGCAGATATCCCGAGCTGGAGCTCCGAGAACATGAGGCGCCTCGGGATTCCTGCGCGCTGACTCAGATCAGACCAGGAAAACATGCTCCGAAAACACGGAAAATATGAGCGAGAGAGAGAGACTGAGACTGAGAGAGAGACATAGAGACAGAGCTCAAACTGACAACCGCCCAGAACACCCTAGCAACACACCTACAACCTTATGAACCACCCAGCAACACCCTAGCAACCGCCATTAACAATCTAAGTAAGAATCATATGGCAGGAGGCGCTGTTACGCATCTTCTGTAACAGTGTTGAAAATCCCAATCAAAACACGGCGAAGAAGTAAAAGGGTCTTTCCACAAAATTAGTGCCTTTTCCACTTGGAAAAATTGAAAAATAAAAAAGTTTAATCAACATTTTTTAAATATCCATCTACGAAATGAAGACACCTTAAAGACTCCATCTCACGCTAGGTCATTAATTATTCTGTGACTATTGTTTTGGTATTTTCGTCAACCCTGTTACCGACACAAGCGTTACTAGATGCTATATACTCATATGCTACTGAAAGATATAGGCATTAGCTCAATAATATATCTTTAAAATGTTTGAATTTTAAACAGACTATCTTTAAAAAACAGGGTCAAACCTAATCAACGTCAGCCCTGTTACACACGTCAAAACCTGTTGCTCTAAAAAGTATTTGCTGATTGCTAATAGTTACGTTCATAAAAGCACATACTGTACACTTTGAAAGGATTTTACTAATATATGTTGATTACATTAAATGTAATAAATGTGTAAATTTACATTTTAAAAATGGTAACAGGTTTGACATTGCATGATTTCCCCCCTCAGTCAAGCCTCATAAATCATCAAAAATAGAGTGAGGGAAACATGCTGGTGTTTGAAGTGTTGGAATCCTGGTTGAGAGATGATGTTGCCTCCTAGAAATGATGTCACATGAATGTACATTATTTTACATGGGTTTTTTGATGAGGGTAACAGGGCTGACATGAAATCAGGGGACACCAATAAAATGATTCATATTTTACAGAAAAAAATGCATACTTATGCCAAAAACATTGCTTAACAATGAGTCTATATTTAGAACAATATGCAGATGTGATTTTATATCATTTTGCAAAATTAAAAGTCCTGCTGAAAAAGAAAAATCAGTGAGGGACAGGCCAAAAAAAGCTATTTAAATGATTTAAAATAATATTTAGTTGACTTTTATAGTGTAATATTGATGAAAGAATAAATTGCACATTTATTTGTTGTTATATTAAATCTATGTTTTTGATTTCTTAGGGACCCAAAAGGCACCAATTTCGTGGAATGACCCAAAAATAAGCGATCGTGTATGTAAGGAGATTAAACAGCATATACATCAAAACTACTGCCTAATGCTACATATGAAATCAGGAAGTGGTACAGGAATGAGAAAACTTGTTTTTATGTTTTGATCATCATTCTCAATCTGATCCAGACGCAGACTGACAAAAACACCATTTTCTTCATTTTTTTTCCCCAAAATTTTGCTTTTTTTAATGAAACTTGCCCACATTCAAGTGTTGATTTAAAATGGCTGCATGAAGCTACAATAAAACATGTTTTTTTGTTTAAAAGCAGAGTTCAGTTCGGTTCTTTGATTTGACATATTGCATGTTCAGATATTCATTAACAACTTATTCTGGGAGGCATGGAAGTTTTGTGAAAATGATCAAAAATGCTGGTGGTGGCATTTTGTAAGTAAAAATAAAAATGACTAAAACTTAAAATGAAAACAGGACATTTAAAATAAAATATAATTCGGAATATGAACAAAAACTATAACAGCTTATAAATGACAAACACACACTAGAATGAAGCACTGAAGAATTTTAACTTTGATTATGAAGTTCTAATAAATGTTCTAGTAGTCAGCAATTTAGTGTGTGTGTGTGTGTGTGTGTGTGTGTGTGTGAAGGGCGTCTCACCTGTACAGCCGGTCGTTCCTTTCCTGACGGAGAAGCCGAGGTCACAGTGACAGATGAACGAGCCCTTTGTGTTTTCACACTTCCCGCTCAGACAGATGTTTGGATTCAGCTCACACTCGTTCACATCTGACACACACACACACACACAGATTCAATAAGAGAACGTGTGTACTGTATGAGTGTGTTTGTACTGCAATAGTATCAGCACACTGCTTTGACATTTACCAGTACTGATGAGTACCATATTCATACATTATGACAGGGATTCATATTTTAATACTTTAACAACACACTTGCAAGTTCATAGTTCTCTGTTGTTGATTAAAATTACAAGATGTGCAAGTAAAGAAATAAAAAATGTCATTGTTTTTTTATTTTAACATTTTAGGATTTATTTGTTTTTAGCATTTTATTTAGATTTCTTTAATTGAAACTTTTTTGCTGTTTTACATTTGTGTGATTTAATTCATTTTTAGGTTCTCATCACCTCATCAACGTCAGTTTGGGAAACCCTGCGTTACGGCACACACACAGACCTCCGGTGTACTTCAGATAATACCATGGTATTGCCACAGCACATCTCCAAGCAGGTGTTTGTGTTACGAATGAGCCTCATTAATGAGTGAGCGTGTGATTTACCCAGACATGATTTCATATCCTCGGACGACATGTAGCCGTCAAAACACAGGCACTGGAATTCACCGGGGATGTTGGTGCACTGACCGCCGTGACAGATGTCAGGACTGTCCTCACACTCATCGATATCTGCACACACACACCAGCAGACAGACCATCAGTACAGTGTGAGCATGTGTTTGTAGTGTGTGTGTGTGTGTGTGTGTGTAATGTGTGTGTGACCTGTGCAGCTCCTGAGGTCGGGCATGAGGGCGTAACCATGGCGACAGCTGCACTCGTAACTCCCCTCTGAATTCGTGCAGAACGTCTCGCAGCCGCCGTTCTCAATGGTGCATTCATCGATATCTGAAACACACACACGTCACCTGAGTCACATTCACACGTCAGATTCTGTTTAGAGTCTATAGTTTGCGTACAGTAATAATGTGGAGCTTAGTATATTCCTGTATGTGGCTGCTGTAAGTTTGTTGATCAACATGTGTGTTTATTTTCCCGCTGTTATTTCCCGACAGATTCCAGATGATCATCAAGTGGTCCAGTCCATTTTAATCTTCCTCATTTATGGAATGATTATCTATATTTCAAAACCAGCCGTTTTTGTTTTTATTTTACTTGGTTTAAGAACAGTGTTGTCTTTTTGTCATGGTGCACAACACATTTTGATTTGGATATTTATGGAAGCCTCGGTATCATCTCAGAAGCTCTCTGATCTAAAACTGATGTCCAAAGCACATTATAAAGTACATTAATAATGTACATATATAATCATTTTGCACATTCTTGTTCCTTAGAGTTATATGTAATGATCAGGATTGCTCAAAGATACACTTTCAGGGTCAGATTATAATGAGAATCCTAAATCTTCTTTAAGGAGCACAAATGTTAATATGTGACCCTGTACCACAAAACCAGTCATAATGGTAATTTTTTTGAAATTGAGATTTATACATCATCTGATGTATGGTTTGTTAAGGATAATATTTGGTCGAGATACAACTATTTGAAAATCTAAATATTGATAAAATCACCTTTAAAGTTGTTCTTAGCAATGCATATTACTAATCAAAAATTAAGTTTTCATATATTTAAAATAGGAAATTTACAAAATATCTTCATGGAACATGATCTTTACTTGATATCCTAATGATTTTTGGCATAAAAGAAAAATCGGTCATTTTGACCCATACAATGTATTGTTGGCTATTGCTACAAATTTACCAGTGCTACTTAAGCCCCTTTGTGCTCCAGGATCACATATAGTGCACAAAACATTTCGGCTTCCACACATATCGTTATTTTAGTTCACTTGGATGAGAAAGTGCATATTTCTTAAATTCCGCCGACTTCAGGTTTGATTTTCTCTAGTTTTAGGAGCGCATTTTCACACATCCATGTGACATTCTGCTGTAAAAATGATGAATTTGAGATTTCAGTGGTTACAGAACTAGAACACTGTCTTTAAAACACGAGCAGCCTGTTTAGCGCACAGGAAACCGTAACGACAAACTCAATTAGGATTGTTTAAGCGGCGAGAGCTGCTGTCTGGACTCACGGCGCGAGTGACGTCAGACGAAACACAGTGATTCATGTGGGAAACGCCACGTTTAATATGAGCATCTGCGTGTCTTACCGACGCACGACAGTCTGTCTTCGGTGGATTTGTAGCCGGTGTTGCAGGAGCACTGATAGCGTCCGATCATGTTCACACACTGACCGTTCCTGCACAGCTTGTCGCTCAGCTCACACTCGTTGATATCTGCAGAGAAGAAACAAAACAAAACACACAATAAACACGATAACCAAAAACTGAATTCAGGATGTTTACAAATGAAGGTTTTGGTTAAAATTTGCAATCCAACAAACATGAAACACACACACTCACACACACGCACGTGTACTGACCCAGACACGCGGAGCCGTCAGGAGCGATCTCGTGGCCCTCCGGACACTCGCAGCGGAAGCTGCCCTCGGTGTTGATGCATTCACCTCCTCTACAGAGCAAAGGGTTGCGCTCGCACTCGTCGATGTCTGGAACACAGGACACATTACTCAGGACACTTCTGATATTACACCTGTGAATAATGAAACGTGACCGCAGTCGTCACACTGTCAGTCCCATCTAACTAGGCCTGGGCAATTCTTCTGATTTTATGGATTCATTCAAATTAGGGCTGTCAGTTAAATGCGTCAAATAGTTCTGAAAAAGTAACGTGATTTAAATATTTTGAAATATTTCCTCCACACCTGTACGTCATCTTGTATATCATATAGTCGACTGTTGACAAATATGATGCAGAGCAACAACATAAATGCAGTTACGCTCTAAAATTCAAGATATTGGCACAAAAAATGCCCCATATGTGTTTTGTCTCATACGTCACACGATATCACATCGGCAGCAAGAGCGATATATGACACGAGTGCTGATTTTGTCCTGATCTATCACGAGCTTAAATGTAATTTTATACAACAGTTCAGTAAATAAAAAGTTGATGTTTTAAAGACAATATTATGTGTTTTTGCTCATTTTTTCAGAGAACATATCACCTTTGAAGCCACAGCAGAATTGTTGCGGATCTTAGAGCAACACAGCGGTGTTTATTTTCTGAATGAATCCACGTTTTGAACGAATCGTGTGAATCAATGATTCAAAGGCCCGTTCATAAAATGAGCCATTTACTTAATTCCTGAATGAATCAGACTTTTGAATGAATCGAATGAATGAATGACTCATAGAGACATTTACCGCCACCTGCTGGCAGATTTAGTTTCTTATTTAGAGTAGCCTATCATTTCTATAAAACAATAATAATAATAATAATAATAATAAAAGCACTTTTGGTGAATAATAGTTCACCAAAAATTAAATTCTGTCATCATTTACTCACCCTTGTGTCATTTCAGACCTTTTTTTTGTGGAAAATAACAGAAGGAATTTTGAACACTGTTGGTAACGAAGCTGTGTTGGTTACAATGACTTGTTTCATGTTTCTCAAATGATCTTCTTTTATGTTCCATAGTTTGTCTGTTGCAGCCTAAATGTTTATGTGTAATAAATTCTATGTTGAATCAAATAAAATATTTATTTCTAAAGCTACAATTTGTAATGTCCACTTTCTCATTTAACACAAAAAATAGCTTTAAATAATCTTTGTGGGTATTTTCACAGTCAAATTTATTTTGAAAAAAACTGTAATCGACTGACAGTCCTAACTCAAATGTAATGTAGAATCAGGTCTGAATAAAAATATTAGCAAAGATTACAATTATACACACTGTCAGTCATATTTACATAAAAAACAATGGAAAAGCAGAAAGCTGTGCAGAGACACTACTGTATGTCTGACAGACTGAAAGCTGCTGCTGTTTTCATTTACGGGTAATAATCGCTGCTGTTATACTGACAGACATGAAGACTTTGAACTGTCTTGACTTTTCAAGTTGACTTATGAAACTTAATGTCTACACTTTGGCTCAGAAATATTTGGCATTTTTCTTATTTCATATTATTTCTGATATAGGATATGCTTAAGACAATATTTGTCTTCATATTTCATATATATTTTCTGCAGAGATATATAACAAATTAGTTTGTTTTACATTTACACCATGTTGAACTTCATACATGCTGCACTTTGAACTGAACGTTTGTTTTTTATATAGGACTTTGTTTTTGTTTTTTTGTTGAATGTTACATGAATCACGCTGTAGTTACATTTCAAAATTTGAAATCTTGAATCGGTCAAACTTTCTGAAAAACCGCGTGTGAGCGTCTCACCCATGCAGTTCTTCATCATCATGAATCCGCTCTCGTATCCGGGGAAACAATCGCACCGGAAATCGCCGGCTGTGTTCACACACGTGCCGTGACCGCACAGATCGGGAGAGATGCGACACTCGTCGATATCTGTGAAAACACACAAACACACAATTAAAGGACATACCCACACACCAATCTCAACCAAACCAGGATGAGTTAAAATAAGACAAAGCATGAAAACACATTCAAACAACTAAAAATCATGATCTTAATTTAAGTTGTTCAGTAAAACTGGCACTGTATATTGTGCAGGCATCAATTGTACTGACCTGGAAAAGTCATAGAAATTCATAAAATACTAACACTCCAAAGTATTTTTATGATGAACATGCATTTTACTAATTATGCCAAGCTCTAAATACTTATCAGGTCAAAATTAAAAGTAAAAAATATTTTTAAAAATTAATATTTTTCAGAAATGACTGGAAAAGTCATGCTGATTTATTGGTTTAAATTAAAACTTAAAGAAGGTCCCACTATGTCTGGAAACCTAAAGTTGAATTATTTTAAATAATTATAATTTGATTTATTTATTTTAAACTCTGAACACTTACAGTTTCTGTAAATTAATTTAAATTAAATTTTAAATTAAATTAAATTAAATTATTCTGACTTATAAAATCTGAAAACATAACTGTGTCAGATGAATTAATTGAATATTACTGTGGACGGTGAAGAACCCAAGAGTCAAAGATGTGAATCCCTGATCTAGACTGAGTTCAGTTCCACCTGCTACTAACCAGCATGACGTGATTGTTTTATTTTACAGCCATAAATAGCCTAAATAGTTTAGCCTTGTTTAGACACGATGATTGCGTATCACATGACACATCAGCACTCATTAGTGTTCACATGTGTTTCTGAACCTCATTTCCTGCGTCTGATCTCACCTGTGCAGTTCCTTTCATCAAAGTCCAGAGCGAATCCGCTGTCGCACCTGCAGCGGAAGCTCCCGATGGTGTTCCTGCAGCGGCCGTTTGTGCACAAGCTGTGGATCATTTTACACTCGTTTATATCTGCGGAGAAAACAAACAATGACGAGTCAGGATAAACGAATTAACTAAATGAATGTGTGAGTGTATGAGCGAGTGCACGCACCTTTCAGGAAGGGTTTGCCGTTGATGAAGTCTCCGCGGTGGGAGAATCCGGGCCGAGGGCAGAGCTGGCTGTATTCTGGCGTTCCTTTCTCCGGACACTCGTCACACTCCGGGCCCCAGGCCACGCCCACGGAGCAGCAGCAGGCGTCCACGCGGTGCCGGCCGGGGATCGGAGCGCCGCAGCGCTCGTCTTCGTGTGTGAGGTAACACAGCTCCGTGCGCAGGTCTGCAAACACACACATATGCACAAAACACTTTTGCAATTCATAAATGCTTCATAAAGCTCGGATTTAATAGTTAAACGTGTATGTTAATGAATTCCTGTCATTTGTAAATGCATGCTCATTTACAGTTAGCGTGATCATTTGCATAAATGCAGAACAGTCTAGCTGTGCATATGCAATAATAAAAAAGAATCAATTAAAGTGTCATTTAGAATAAACAGATCCACAGCTGTTCTCAGCTGTTTTTATTTAGCAATGACATTTATTTTCCCATTTAACTAACTGGTTTGAGGGTGTTGTGTGCAGACTAAAAGAACACAAATGTTATTTAATTTTATTTTTAACACCAAATTATTTTATTTCAGTTACATTTATAAAAAATAAAGTGTTTAGCATTTCACATTTATGCATTTTTTCCATGCCAACATAACACAAACACAAACATGAATCTGAAAATTGAAGTCAGAAAAGCTCTACAGGTGTAAATGTAGATGTAGTCATTATAAACGCATTCTGCTGGTGTTTTGTACGTACCAATGCAGGTTCTTCCAGTCGAATCCACCGTCATCCCAGTGGGACACTGGCAAATAAACGACCCGTCCGTGTTCACACACTTCCCGTTGATGCAGACGCCAGGAAACACCTCACACTCGTTCACATCTGCACACACACACACGTGAATCAGGTGAACATGAAACTCACTTCTAAACATATGAAGATAGTGAAGTGTGACGTGAGATCTCACCTTCACAGACGGTTCCCTTCGACCGCCCGTAACCTTTAGAGCAGAACGGATCTGAAACACACAAAACATGCGTTTAGCAAACAAACAGAACACAGATCAGAACACCAGCATACACTAATGATTAAGATTCTCTTCTGCTCACCAAGGCTGCATTTATTTGATCAAAAATACTGTAAAATGTGTAATATTATTCTAATTTCAAACAGCTGTTTTCTATGTGAATATCTGTTAAAGTGTAATTTATTTCTGTGATGCGCAGCTGAATTTTCAGCATCATTACTCCAGTCTTCAGTGTCACATGATCCTTCAGAAATCATTCTCATATGCTGATTTGCTGCTCAACAAACATTTATTATTTTTATCAGAACATGGTTGAACACGGTTCTGGTTTTCTCACCTGGTTCACATCTGGCACACGGTGAGCCCCAGGCCGCCCCCCAGCGTGGCGCAGCAGTGAGATTTCAGCGTCGCTCCGTTAATGTTAATCTCACACTGTCCGTTCACCACCTTCAGCCAACACGTGCCTTTAGTGGTCTCTGAAACACACACGCACGCAGCGCGCATGAGGCTTTAACACACACGTCTGATGATGTGTGAAGGGACAGGAAGTGAACTCACCCACACACAGAGTTCCTGAATTGTCCAGTGTGCTTCCCGTAGAGCAGAGACACAGGAACGACCCGGCGCTGTTCTTACACTCGCCGTTCACACACGGGTTACTCAAACACTCGTCGACATCTGAACACACACGAGAACATCAGATGTGATTACAACATGTAAACACTCAAAAAGTCGTCAATGCAACACTTTGAACACTATTCACTGAATCAAAGTTTTATGTCAGTTCATTAAAATGGACAGTTTGAACTGATTCACTCAAACGAAGCAAATTTATTGTACCACCTCTTTTCTTATTTTAGAACTTCAACATTTTATACTTGAAGTATGTCTTAAGAACATGTGTGAGTTAGGGTGCAAACAAATAACTGAATCAAGTGAATCAAGTTCACAGAAATGAATCAAACTGCTCAACTCGTGTCTGTTTTCAGCTAAAATTAGACGCTATTAAAACATGTCCATCTGATTATATTCATATGTGACCCTGGACCACAAAACTTAAGGATGCATAAGGGTACATTTTTTGAAATTGAGATTTATACATCATCTGAAACCTGAAATAAACCATTGATGTGTGGTTTGTTAGGCTAGAACAATATTTGGCTGAGATACAACTGTTTGAAAATCTGGAATCTGAGGGGGCAAAACAATCAAAATATTGAGAAAATCACCTTTAAAGTTGTCCAAATGAAGTTCTTAGCAATGCATATTACTAATCAAAAATTACGTTTTGATATATTTACGGTAGGAAATTTACAAAATATCTTCACGGAACATGATCTTTACTTAATATCCTAATGACTTTTGGCATAAAAGAAAAATCGATAATTTTGACCCATACAGTGTATTGTTGGCTATTGCTACAAATATACCAGTGATACTCAAGACGGGTTTTGTGCTCCAGAGTCACAAATATTATGTAGGTTGTGTGTGTGTGTGTGTGTGTGTGTGACGTGACCCACCTTCACACACCTCTGTCTCGGGCTGGAAGATGAAGCCCTTTGGACAGTGGCAGTTGAAGCTGCCGGGCGTGTTCCTGCACACGCCGTTCTCACACAGGTGTCTGTTCATCATGCACTCGTCCACATCTGAAACACAGACGCACACGCGTGATGCAGACGTCTGCGCGCTTCTCGCGCTAATGTCTGCAGAGATACTGACCGACGCAGGTCTTCCCGCTGATGTCCACCTCAAAGCCCAGATTACAATTGCACTTGTACGTTCGGAGCATGTTCTCGCACACGCCGTTCTGACAGATTTCAGGATCCAGCGCACACTCGTTTATATCTGAAACACGGAGAACATACTTGGATGCAATTAATCTCACAAAGAACATATTCAGCTCATATTTCACCCATAAATCAGATGAAAAAATGAGAAATTGTTTATTTTATGCATACACCTGTTAAGTAATAGTTAATGTAAACTTAACTGTATAATTTATGTAATTATAACACTTTTAATTTAAAAAAAAAAATAAAATTATTCATCATATATCTTATTGTTTGATATTTATTATTTAATTTGTATTATTTATAATTTTTAAATATTTTATTATATACACAAATTTCTTTATTTTTTGAGTGAAATTTGGGTAATTTGTTATTTTTTTTTAAATACTAGTATTTATCTTGTATGTTATTATTAGATATTTATTATTTATTTTGTATTATTTGTAATTTTTATATACTTAAATATTTTATTATATACACAAATGTCTTTATTTTTTGAGTGAAATCTGGGTAATCTGTACTTAATAAAAGTTTATTTTATTGGTTACATTTATCATATTATTTTTTATATAATTTTAATAACTATTAACTATAATTATATTATTTAATAGAATAATACAGTTTAAAAATTCATTTTATAATAGAAAAATATGTAATTATTAATATTCTTGTTGTTATTATTATTATATTAAATATACAGTTGCTTAGTAATTCAGACTAATTATATAAATTACATATCTATTCATACATTTTTCGGATTTTGGGGTAAAATATAACCTTCTTCAGAGTTCTTTTGTATACATGTATGTGTGTAAGAGTGACCGCACCTCTGCCGTCAGTCGTGGTTCCTAGGCCGTGACTGCAGAGAACCGAAAACTCAGCTGGAACATAAACACACAATTTAACAACGTGTTTGCAGATGCCAGAGCACTTTAAACATGGCTGTGTGTGTGTGTGTGTGTATGTGTGCGTGTGTGTTTAAGGTTCCAGTCACACACAAACACACTGAGAAGCTTCAATCTCAGACATGCTGAACCTCTCAAGGCGCTGATGTCATCCATGATGTCATGGTTTCCATGGCAAGGAGAGGTGAGGAGTGATGTGTGGGAGCTGCTGCTGGTTGGACGCTGGTGCAGAGTCACGCTACACCCGTGTGTGTGTGTGTGTGTGTGTGTGTGTGTACCTGAGTTGAGCGGCGGGCACGGCTGGCAGGGCTCTCCATAGGCGTACTCCACACTGGCGCAGCAGCACTCGGATTTGGTGACGGCGCCGAAGAACGGGCGCACACACTGACCGCGCTTATAACCGCCGTAACACGTGCTGCGCATGTGTGTGTCTGCAGGAGAGCAAAAGTGTCCTCAGCATCGCGTTCAACAACAACAACAACAACATGCCGTGATAAACAGCCATTGACTAAACGACTGCAGAACAACATTTCAACACTCAGAACAACAAACAAAACCCTTAATGAAACCCACTGAACAACAAACGACACGTGTGTGTGTGTGTGTGTGTGTGTGTGTGCATATGCGAGTCTGCACAAGAGTATGCATGTGTGTGTGTGCGTATATGAGTATGCATGCACGAGTGTGTCTGTATGAGAGTATGCATAAGTGTGTGTGCATGAGCACAAGTGTGTACAAGAGTATGCATGTATAAGTGAGCGAGCGTGTGTGTGAGTGAGTGTGTGTGTATGTGGCTGCACTCACCTACGCAGATGCGTCCGTCGAGCCCCACGGCGAGTCCCGCCATACACTCGCAGCGGAACGAGCCCTCTGTGTTGACGCAGTGACCATTCATACACTGGCCAGTAGTCTCACACTCGTCCACATCTGACACAAACACACACAGAACACACATGACACGCTACACACACATCTGCACACGTGATGAGCATCAACAGAACACCTCAAACCTGATCAAAACCCTTACAGATAACTAATCATACAGCTAACAATTCAGATCTACTAAGAACATTTTATTGTTCTCTGAATGTCTTTTTAAATGTTTTAAAAACGTTTATATGAACAATAATGGGATAGTTCACCAAAATGAAGATATTTTGCAAAAAAAGTAACCAAACAGTTGACGGCAATCATTTACTTTTTATAGAATGAAAAAATATCTTTTGTGTTCAACAGAAGTAAAGAAAAACTTATGCAGGGTTAAAACATCAGGAAGAGGAGTACATTTTCATTTTTGGTGAATTGACCCTTTAAGGGAACATGTAAACATTATGAGAATGTTATTTTTGAATGTTCTCTGGATGTTTTGTAACAAATGGTAATATTTTTAAAATGTCCAACTATAAACAGGGTTCGTACAAATACTGTAAAATAAAATCACTGTCACTACTTTTTTGATTTTTTTAAAGGACTTCAATCACAGATCTCACTTGTGGTTTACTGTTTAAGAAAAAAAAATTCAGAAAAAAAAGATTCGTGAACCATCATTTCAGATCAGGACTTCAATTTGCGGAATGATTCAGGAACCAGCTCCGAAGTTCTGATTTGTGATACGCGCTCCGATGTCCCAATATGAATCAAATGATTCGCGATACGCAAAGTTCCTATCTGAATCAAATGATTTGCGATTCAAGGTTACGATCTAATTGATTTGCAAAGTTCCAATCTGACCTTGCGTCCCAATGTGCATACTATCTGCCCTAAATAGTATTGAAAAGTACTACTAAATCACATAGAATTAAGGATGGATAGTATGCACATTGGGACGCCGGCTAAGTCAAAAACGCAGAGTTACGATCTAAGTCAAATGATTCGTGATTTAAAGGCCCGATCTGAATCAAATGATTTGCAAAATGCGATCCAATCAGAGCGCTTCGAAACAGAAAAAGATATGTGCTTGTTAAAGAAATTAAACACTTATTTCATAGATACATTGTCTATCAATAACTCAAGCACTTTTCAAGTACCTCTTCAGGAATATTTAGCTATTCTCAAAGCTTTTCCAGGCCTTAAATCTCAAAAAGTCGCATTCAAATACTTCAAGCTTTTTAAGCACCTTGTACGAAACCTGTGTAAATAATGTTTTTGTGCTAACATTTGGAGAACATTATTAAAGACCAGGTAGCTCTGAACAAACATTCAAACATTCTGTAACGCTACTGTTCTTAACTCTAGACTCCCTGTTATCTGGGACGCTCTTCACTACACCATGAAAATGAACAGCAGTAAGTATCTAAAACACATTAAAGAATCATGACTCAGGTGTGAAAATGAGTCTGATTTGTGGATCTGCTGGATCCGTCTGCTTTTATCGCACAAGAAAGAGCTGCTAAACATCTGCTCATGAAGTCTAATCTTGATTTTTGGGCGAACTGTTCCTTTAACGTGAGATCAGTAATACACATAATTCATCTGAGCTCAGACTCTTTCTCTGAGACTGAAGCTGAGAGCAATCAGTGTGATCAACAGTGTGTGTGTGTGTGTGTGGTTTCCTGTGTTCTAGACTCGTTCCTCCTGAGACTATACAAATCATTAATGAGCAAGTACATCATACGCATGACTTCAGATGTGTGTGTGTGTGTGTGTGTGTGTGTGTGTTTTGAGGTTTGTGCTTGGAAGGCCCAAATATGTGAAAAGGTCCTCAGTAATGTTCTGATTTTGATCTCTGTGTGTCTTTGTGTGATTGTTTAGGGCCGGTTAGTAACTGTGTGTGTGTTCACTTACCCACACAGAATCGTCCAGTACCATCTAACAAGTATCCAGGTTTGCAGATGCACTTGAAGCTGCCGTCCTCATTGATGCACATGCCATTCAGACAGATGTTCCTTATCAAACACTCATCAGTGTCTAAAACACACACACACACACGCACACAACCAAGCAACCAAAACACTCCGTCAGGGTTCAACAGGCATCACTTCATGAACATCCAGCCCTTTTTCATGCACTTTACATATAATGTCTGTTTTGCCTAATTGACTTTTTATTTCTAACATTCTCTCTATATATTAATTCCCATTATACATATTAAATAAAAACAGCCTTGAGTGCCCTACAACACATGAGAAGACCTAAAAACCCAGTTTCTGAAATAATAACAGCCTTTTACTGATAATTCAGGACCTACTTTTCAGAAATTGCTAATTCTTCTTCCTTTAGAGACGGTTATTAATCTGTAGCTCCAGGTATTCTAGAACGTGTATTTCTAAAATCTAAATGTAAGTACTTGTGCGAACCTTGCTTGAAATACTGTAAACATGTTGTTTACATTCGCTTTAACCCCTCCCCTGAAACTAGACCACACCTACTCTGACTCCACCCATGCACTTGAGCCCCACCCATCCAATCATGTCCCGCCCACCCAGACTGTCCACACTGATCAGTTTAGAGATCATTTACAGTGGTATTTATGAAACCTGTGTGGACACAATCAGTGTTTTTCACTTCTGCCATGAAGTTTAGCCCGTAGTGTCCCATCAGTGCTAATACAGACATCACTGGTTTAAAAGCAGACACTTAGTTATGACTTCTACTCATGTCTGTCTCTAAACTGCAGTGCATTGTGGATCACAGTCGGACGTCTCACCTTGGCAGTTCCTTCCGTCAGCTGAGATCTCAAAGCCGGCGTTGCACACGCAGTGGAAGCTGCCCTCCGTGTTGACGCAGCGGCCGTTGTTACAGATGCGGCCGTTGGCCACGCACTCATCCAGATCTACAGACAACAGGCAGACGTGAGCGTGTGTGCATGTGTGCGAGTATTGTGCGTGTGTGTGTTTGTGTACGGTTACCTCGACACTCGGTTCTGGTGGCCGTGCTCTGGAATCCAGTGGGACACTGGCAGTAATAGGATCCGGGCGTGTTCACACACTCTCCGTTCACACAGGGGTTTCGCTCACACTCGTTCGCATCTAAACACACAAACAAAACACGTGATCAAACGCTCGCCCCAGACCCCTTCCACACGTCTGATATCAGGCGAAACACTGACCGATGCATTCGCCGCGGCCGTCCAGTCTGTAGCCCATGTTGCACTCGCAGCGGTAGCTGCCCGGCGTCGGCACGCAGCGGCCGTTGATGCACAGGTTACGAAACGCCTCGCACATGTTCGTGATGTTCTGAGGCAGAATGACTAAGAGAGACACAGGAAAATGTCAGGCTCAGAGTCTACTATAGTTATTATAATTAAGCTTATTAGAGTTAACTAAAACTAAAATTAAAACCATAAAAAATATTTTATTTATTTTAAATAAAATTAACTTCAAATTAAACTAATATTAAATTAAATTAAATTAATTATATTAATTAAATTAATTATTAAATTAAATTAAATTAAAAACAGCTTTTGTCAGCTAGTTGCCAAGGCAACATTTCTTATTTTAATTTAAATTGATGTACTAAAATAAAAAATAATAATAATAATAAAAATAAAAAACATATTGGAATATAGAAAAACTACTAAAATTAAAAAAAAAAAATTACTAAAATGTTAAAATTCAAAAGAAATCAAAAAATATAAAAAACCTGCTTCAAAATCATGATAAAAAATTACAATAGTATCTCAGTGATAATGGAATAATACTGATATGGGGAGGCCTCATTTTAAAAGTGTGATTTCTAGACATGGAAACATTCAAATCTTAAAACGCCATGGGAATTTTACTATGAATTTACAATTTTCTATTTATGCCATCCTGTAAAATATCTTATTAGGAATAAATTGTGAGCAAACTGAAAATATAGTGCCTTGCACATCCAAATCATGCAAGTGTGCATAGGATAAAAATTATGCAAGTTTGCATAATTGCAACAACTGAAAAACTGTAAACTGAAAGTCATGAATTCACTGGTTAAAAAGAGCAGGAATACTGAAAACATTCTGTTTCTGGAAACTTGCGGAATCGTGAAATGTGTCTTTGCAGAGGTGTTTATGTGCATTTATGTGTATTACCTGGTCTGATGGTGAATGAGGGAAGTTCAACGGATGTGGGCGGCACATGAGGAAAACCTGGGCCTGGACCAGGACCAGGACCAGGACCAGGACCAGGACGAGGATCGATCGGAATCAGAATCGGACCTAGACCTGGACCCGGACCCGGTCGGTCTGGATCAGGAATCGTGTGACCATACAGACAGAGTCTCTGATACTCCTCTGAGCAGAGACAGATAGAGTGTGTGTGTGTTAGTCATTTTTCATATTCATATTCAGTTCATATTATTCAGTTGACTAATAAAAAATGATTACAGCTTCTGTACCATAAAAATTATTTTACATTTTTTGTTCAAAATACCATTTCAATTGTTCAGCTGTTCTAAACTTTTTATGATGTTGTTTAAATACAAACAAAAATAAAGTTATTAATAAAGCTGTTTGATCGACAGCATGACGAATCGTCTCGGTCACCTGTTCCGCGGATGGGACACATCTCCGGGACGGTGGATCCGGACCAGCATCCTCTGTTCTCGCAGCAGCACTGACTCTTGGACATGCGCTGCGGCAGCAGGTTAGCGCAGCGTCCGTTCACGATGTTAGCGTAGCAGAACCCCGTCCGCGCGTCTGGAGCAGAGCACACAAACACAGCGTCACTGCGCTTCGGCATGAGCTAACATAATCGAACGCATTCACAAAATAAGATTACAGCATATTTGCAAACTGCATTTCACAAACTCATCCTCATTCATAATCACAAAACACGATTTGGAAATCCAAAACAATTCATCTACACACAAGTGTTTGCACATTTCACAGTGTTTATAAATATAGAAATAGTTGAATCTGGACCTCCTTACAACCTCTCTTTTACTCTTTATTTCATTATGGCTCAAAGATCTGGCCTTCTTTATAAAACTTGAAAAAAATTAATACAATATGAGAGGTAGGGGAGAAGGAATTTTTGAAAAATGGAAACAATTTATGATTTTTTTAATGATTTAAAAACCTTAGATGTGGATTGGGTGGAGGTATATATGTATAAATATATAAAAATATATATATTTTTTTATTATCATTATTTTATTATTTAAAAAAATATATTTATTTACATTTTTAATTCTCATTCCAGTCATGCTATGCATGTATAAATTCACGTGTGTTTTTTTTTTCTTCTTCAGATCTTCAGATGTAATTTGCTTTAATTGGGGATTGCTTTGTTGGGGCTGGGTGTGATTGTTTATGGTGTGGGGGTGGAATAAAATTTTGTCTATGACAAAAAAAGGAAACTGTTGAATCTGCATTTGTGTGCATATTATGACTGGCTGGGTTAAAAACACACATTTGATTGGCTAAAGAGAAAATCTGTTTAAAAACACTCCTCTGTAAATCAGTTCATGCGATGCACAAACACTCAACATAAACACACGTCCACCAGCCAACAGAGACTGTTCTGGAAAGGTTCCCTCAAGTTATAAAACATAAAACATTCTTCAAGCAACATTAATAGAATGCTCGTTTAGAGTTATCTGGACTTTAATAATGTTATAAATATGAATTCAATTGAATTTTCAAAAAGTTAGCATGTTAACACTTACACATCGTTCATGGAATGTTTCTTTCTGAACTTTCGTCTAACGTTTTTTAAACCTTACTACTTGTTTCAGAACATTCAAAAGCAACGTTCCTGTAATTCTTGTTAAATGATACAATGGAATGTTCCCTTAACATTCACATTAAAAAATGTTTTTTAAACTGGATGTTTTGAATGTTGACAGAACTTTCAGAAATAATGTTTTCATAACTTAGCAAAATGTTCTTCGAACATATTTTTGTTAGCTGGGTACACGCATATGTCACTTCACATTGGATACATGGCCCCACACACATATGCAGTGTGACGGCGCAGTCTGTATAATGACAGAGCATCTCCAGCTGCAGGAGTAGCGTGAGCGAGCGAGCGGAGCCTGATGATGGAGAAGAGAGGGATGTTTGGCTCAGGAGACGTTTGGAGTGGATCGAGTCATAGCGCACATTCCTTCCACACAAACGCAGCCAGCACACATCAGCTGAAGACCACTGACCCACTTACACACACTCCTCCTCCGAAGGTCTCGCGCACAAACGCTTATTTTTACAGTTTCATGTAATTCATCAGCTTCAGCTGAATGTGCTGCACTGGCCTGATGAATAACTGTACATGTTCTACCACAGTCAGCTCACGTCCAATGATTTTCAAACCCGGTGAACTCTATCTGGGTTCACCTAAATTAAAAAAATGGAAACCCTGAAAGGTTTTCAATGAGAAAAACACACGGAATGTGGTCTTCTCGTGGAGAACTGATGAGAAAGTGTGAAATGGCTGTTTCATTTTCGGTCTGAATGTGAGTTTGCAGTGGAGTTCGGAGGATCTGCTGGCCTCCTCCTTTAGGTTTCGTTATGACTTTGAAAGCGAGCAATAAGGAAATGTGAATATTTCCTCTGCAAACACACACACTGGAAACAGACAGGAGGAGAGTTTCAGTGAGGACAGCTGGATCAGACTCACCGATGCAGCGCGATCCGTCCAGCGCCGTGTCGAATCCCACCGGACACCTGCAGAAGTAGCTGCCGATGGTGTTGGAACACTGACCTCCATTGCACAGGCCTTGGATCTGAGAGCACTCGTCAATGTCTGAGACACACAAACACATCAGATCATCACACTTAAATCAGCCAGTACAGTACAAACATCTTTACCATCAAAACCACACTCATGACGCTGGCTGTCCAAGAAAATCATACTAGTCAAAGCTAACCTGCATGATGATCTTCCGAATAGTGACTGCAGTAGTAACTGATATCTAGACTACTGTTTAAAAGTTTGGAATCGGTAAGAAGTGTCTTATGCTCACAATGACCCCAGGTCATCCCAGATATGAGTTTGTTTGTTCATCAGATGTGTAGAAATGTGTCATTCCATCACTGTCTCACCAATGGAGTGAATGGGTGCCGTCAGAATGAGAGTCCAAACAGCTGATAAAAACATCACAATAATGTAATCCACACCACTCCAGTCCATCAGTTCACATCTTGAAAAGACAAATGCTTGGACAAATCCATCATTAAGACATTTTTAACTAAAATACCATAGTCCATAATCCATAATAACACTTCCTCCAGTGAAAAAGTCAATTTCCTGTTGTCTCTCACATCAAAAACCAGCCACATATTTGTTTTAGCTTGTAAACAGTGTTTGATCTGTGCAGATTTCTCTCCTAAATTCAGACCAGACCACTTTTTCACTGGAGGAAGTGTTATTATGGATTATGGACTTATGGATTTTAGTTAAAAATGTCTTGATGGATTTGTTTGAGGTTTTGTCTTCTCAAGATGTGAACTGATGGACTGGAGTGGTGTGGATTACTTGTGGATTACTGTGATGTTTTTATCATCTGTTTGGACTCTCATTCTGACGGCACCCATTCACTCCATTGGTGAGACAGTGATGGAAGGGCACATTTCTCCAAACTCATCCTAGTGTTGAATCACCTGAGGGTGAGCACATTTTCATTTTTGTTTGAACTATTCATTCAGTACGTGAAACACAGTTTCTATCTAAGAAACACTCATCAGGCGAATTCAGACTCAGATTCTGGCACCCAAACTACTAAAGAGAGCAACGGGTCGTCATCTACATAACGCTGCAGCTGCGGGACGCTGCGTTTGAAGGGGTTTTGCTGTGTGATGTGAATTATTGAGCAATGTGAGCGTCAGATGTACTGTCAGACGACTGACCGCAGCATCTCTGCAGTGAAATACGACTTCACTAATAATGGACAGCAGTTTGAGTTTGGCTCTCGCTCGGGTGCTTTCCAGAGCTCTGGGCCGTTATTTCTGGGTGCGGGGCGGGTACAGATCTCACATACACTCGGTTCTGCTTTAAAGAGTCTCACTCCAGTTCAGCGACGACTCGTTTGATTGAACACGAGTAAAAATAAAACCCTTGTGTTCTGCTGTAAACACAGCAAAGCAGCCAGACTTTCTCTGTCTCTGTGCGTCTGTCCTATAAACATGTCTAAAAGCGTCGTCTCTGAGCTAATGACAGAAGATTCAGACTCGCTGTCTAAACAAACTCACGCTAATGGCG
Source organism: Labeo rohita (assembly GCF_022985175.1). Classification (NCBI taxonomy): domain Eukaryota; kingdom Metazoa; phylum Chordata; class Actinopteri; order Cypriniformes; family Cyprinidae; genus Labeo; species Labeo rohita. The sequence continues at coordinate 25,707 of NC_066886.1, read as the reverse complement.
CTGTCTAAGCGATGTCAGACGCACATCGTCTTCTGTGATCATCATTTAGTGATCACCATTTACGCTACATCAGAATTAAATTATGAAAATAACGACAGTGCATTGAAGTGTGGAATCAAATGGAGTTTGATTAGATGATGCTATAGATGGAGTTTATGTGAGATAATCAACGATCTACTATAAAACACAAACTACAGGAGACGTTTAAATGAGGAGCTGAACTAAACCAGATTTTGCCACAAGCACACTCACAACTGCAGAGAGAGAGAGTCTGAGACGACAAAAATACACACAGATGAACACTCAGAGGAGCTCCGTCTCAGATGTTTCTACAAAAAGTCCTCAAGAGAGATAAAAACAGACCCAAATGAGTCACTGGTTTTCATCGGATGAGAAATGATGTGTTTGTTTGTTTCAATGTTTCATATTGAGATCTGACTTTTGACTGCGGCTTTTGGTATCTTTCCAAATCACAAAAGTATGTTTACTAGCATTCCCAGTGACTTATGAAAATGTTATATCCGAACATTCTCTGAACATCCAAAATGTCTAGCTGTTTTTTTAACATTTAAAAATGTTTCATTCCATTTTATCACGTTGCAACATGAGAATGTTACATTTGAATGTTTGAATGTTACATTTTGAATTTGTTGGATGTAACGTTTTGAAAGTTTGAATGTTACATTTTGAATGTTTGAATGTTACATTTTTAATATTTGAAAGTTACATTTTGAACGTTTGAATGTTCTCTAAATGTTTTGAAAATATTCTTTAATACCATTTGTTTAAACTCCAACTAAAACAGATCGGAAAAACGTTCCATGAATGAAGTATAAATGTTTTTTGGGTTAACATTATTAAAGAAGGGACACTTAACGAGCGTTCTATTAACATTACTGGAAGAACGTTTGTTCATAATTTTGAGAGAACCTTGCCAGAACAATCTGACAATGTTGGCAAATCTGAGCCCAGTTTGAGACACTGTTGAGATGTCTTCTGAAACTCATGTTCAGACAGATGTGAGACTATGGGACTTTTCCTTAGGAGAAACATCTGAGAACATCTGCACTTCAGCTTGAGTCTGTTTGCTCTCTATAATGTCACGGCTGTTTAGGAGAAACATTTGAGATGTTAAAGAGAGTTCATGTGTGTAGAGAGAAACTCCATCTGCAGAGCTGAACAGTGAGTTCTAATGTGTGTGTGTGTGATTACCTTCACATTTCTGTGTGATTTCGTTGAACTTGTGTCCAGCAGGGCATTTGCACTCAAATGAGCCCACAGTATTCACACAGTTTCCCCCCTGACAGAGTCCAGGAATGGCCTGGCACTCATCCACATCTGCACACACACACACACACACACACACACACACACACACACACACAGAGAGAGAGGAAATGCTTTAACAACACAACACAACAGATGCACTCAAATCAGTGTGTATAATTCAAAACAGAACAACACGAGGAGGAAACATCAGCACTCTGGTCTCATGTCGCAACGCTTCATGTGTGTTTGTGGAGCCTGAAAACAAAGCAAAGAGTTAAGACGTGAACAAATCATAATATTCAGATTGCGCTCTATTTCTGTATGACTAATGTAAAATGTAAGTAAATGAGAGTCATTGATCATGTGACTTTTTGTACAGACAGTCAGATGTTCTTCTTCCATTGTATAAATCATACTGTTTTACCCACATTAAAGAAAAAAACACATGCACTAGTGTTCAAATGTTTGAGGTCAGTAACATTTTTTAAGTGTTTTGAAGTGTCTTCTGCTCACCATTCATATGATCAAAATTACAGTAAAATTGTGAAATAGTATTACAATTTAAAATAGCTGTTTTCTATGTGAATATGTTGTAAAATGTAATTGATTTCTGTGATCAAAGCTGCATTTTCAGCATCATTACTCCAGTCTTCAGTGTCACATGATCCTTCAGAAATCATTCCAATATGCTGACATTTCTGATTATTATCAGTGTTGAAAACAGCTGTGCTGCACAATATTTTTGTGGAAACCGAGATGCATTTTATTTTTTAGGATTCACAGATTAATAGAAAGTTTTTTGTATTATTTTTTACAACATTTCAAATGTCTTTACTGTCACTTTTGATCAACTTCTCAAAATATTTAAATATTCAGTTCTTTAAATCTTTTGAACAGTACTGGAGAATACCAGTGCAATCAGACGTGTTGATCCCATCAGTCTAGCGTAGGTTAATATCTACTGTGATAGTGATACTGTACACACACCTGCATCACACACAGAAGAATGCAGCACTGAGTCATTGCGCACACACACACACACACACACACACACACACAGACACACATAGACAGACAGTGAAGAGCGGGGAGACATGTAAATAGGGAAGAAATATTAAGGGACCAGATAAAAACCTGATTGATTTGAGGAGAAGTGTGAGACCGAACCGAAAGAGAAAGGAGACGAAAGCGAGACGAGCCCACGCTCACCCTCCCAGAGCGACTCAGACAGCCAGACGATAAAAGAATTTACCCAGCTGGAGGAATTACAGTCACAGCCAAACTACACACACACACACCGGAGCTGGTCTGTGACAATACCGGAGATCCTCTTCAAGACCTGCACCACAGACCGGAACAGACTGGCCCATCTTACCCCAGCACTGCTCCTGTCAGCCTCAGCTCAGATCAACAGGTGCATCATCTGAGTGATTCGTTTGCAGTCAGTGTGTGTGTGTGTGTTTGTGTGTTGGATCTGTGTGTTTGCTCTTGATAAGTGTAGATCTTGATCAGTGTGTGTGTGTGTGTGAGTTTGTGTGTGTTGTGGGATCGTCTGGTTCGCTGAGGCGTGCATCTATGTGTTCTGACAGTGTGTCCTTGTTTGCATGACTGCGAGCATTCCTGCATTAGAACCAAAACCAATCTGACTCAATTAGAGTGAACTGTCCATCCGTCCGTCTGTGTGTGTGTGTGTGTGTCTATGTCAGGGTCAGAAATTAAAATTTTCCAACAATATTTGCCCCAGGACTTGATTTCCAGGGATTTTTTCTCCTTTGCAAGGGCACTTTTAATAATTACTTGATTATTTGATGCTTCTGTGTTGGTTTTTATGTCAAATTGAACCACTTACTTCACTCAATCACAACACCATAGACTGATACCAATTGTGACCCTGGACCACAAATCCATAAGAGTTTTTTAAATAAGCTGAATAAATAAGCTTTCCATTGATGTATGGTTTGTTAGGATATGACAATATTTGGCTGAGATACAACCATTTAAATATCTGCAATCTGAGGGTGCAAAAATCAAAATAATGAGAAAATCGCCTTTAAAGTTGTCCAAATGAAGATCTTAACAATGCATATTACTAATCAAAAATTAAGTTTTGATATATTTATGATAGGAAACTTACAAAATATCTTCACGGAACATGATCTTTACTTAATATCCTAATGATTTTTGGCATAAAAGAAAAATGTATCATTTTGACCCATACAATGTATTGTTGGCTATTGCTACAAATATACCCGTGATACTTAAGACTGGTTTTGTGGTCCAGGGTTACAATTAAACTCGTTTAAACATCAACAAAGCTGGAACAGAAGCTGCACATGGCATTTATGTTTAATTACACAGTGTGTTTAATGCTGCTCGTGTACATGTATTCACACAATAACTGAATAATGTAAATAGCCTATTAATGAAAAACTAGGATTAGTGTTGATTATTGCTCTTCATATTGTAATAATAATTATTAATGTTGATTAACTGAAAGTTTTTTTGTGGGAAAAAATAAGTTAAGAACCACTGAATGAACAAAGTTGTTTACTGCTTTTTACAGATTAGAAAATCCAGCCTTCATACTGGTTATTTCAGTCGCATGAAAAACAAAACAGCTGTTCAAACTGAGAATAAATGACTGAATAAAAAGGTGAGCAAAGAATGGAAGAGCTTCACCACTTCAGTCTCATGTCAACGTTGCAAACTGTGTGTAAAAAGAAATCTGATGCAACCTGAGCAGACCTACTGTAAACGTAATGCCGCAATCGACAAGTTTCATTCATTTTCATATTTCACTTTAATCGAGACAGCCATAAAAGATCTATCTTAATTGTTCAGGGGCATTTTTTACACCCTTACCTTGAATTTAGGGGTGTTTTGTTCATTTTGGTGGCGTTTTTAGCCCACGCCCCAATTATTTTGCGACACCTGTCTACATGTGAGTGTGTGTGTGAGGGTGTTCGTATGTGTGTGTGTCTCACCCTGACAGGCTCCAGAGCGGTGGTTGGGAATGAAGCCACGGCGGCAGGGGTGCGGTTGCGCTGGACACTGCTCACACGGGTGACCCCAGGCCCGTCCCACCGTCGCACAGCACAGCGTCTTGGTGCAGACGATTCCGGTCAGCTGACCCTGACACATCTGGTTACTGACTGAGGCAAAACAAGGACCCGTCCTGTAATCTAGAGACACACAGAACATGTTTAACACACTAATGCAACAGTTTGCATGACACTTCAAAAGTTTAGTGCATGTGAGTTCACACTGACGGCACTGCGTCTGAATGAAGCGGAGAACATCAGACTGAATCTGACCAGAAAACTGCACAGATGACACGGACCACACCGCAACATACTCCTGACATTCAAATATTACAATGTTACATTTTTAATTGATTGAATGTTACATTTTGACTGTTTGAATGTTACATTTTGAATGTTACATTCTGAACATTTGAATGTTACATTTTTAATTGATTGAATGTTACATTTTGACTGTTTGAATGTTACATTTTGAATGTTTGAATGTTACATTTTGACTGTTTGAATGTTACATTTTGAATGTTACATTCTGAACATTTGAATGTTACATTTTTAATTGATTGAATGTTACATTTTGACTGTTTGAATGTTACATTTTGAATGTTTGAATGTTACATTTTGACTGTTTGAATGTTACATTTTGAATGTTTGAATGTTACATTCTGACTGTTTGAATGTTACATTTTGAATGTTCTCTGAATGTTCTGAAAATGTTCTTTAAATTTTTAAAACCATTAGCCTAAACTCCAGCTAAAACATATCAGATAAACGTCCCATGAATGATGTATAAATAATGTTTTTGTGTTAACATTATTAAAGAACAGACACAAGCACTGCGTCTGAGTGAAGCGCAGAACATTAGACTGAATCTGACTAGAAAACTGCACGGATGACACAGACTGCACCGCAACACACTCTGACATTCTCAGAATGTTCTGAAAAGGTTCTCTCAATGTTATGAGCAAACGTTCTTCCAGTAGTGTTTACAGAACAGCTTTAATAATGTTCTCAAAACATTAGCAGATTGTTCATGGAATGTTATTTCTGAAGCGTTTTAGTTGGACATTCTAGAGAAGGTTTAGAGAATATATTAAAAAGTAACATTAACATAAAAACTGATACAATGGAATGTTTCCTTAACTTTCAGATGAAAAATTTGATACATTTTAAAAACAGGTAATGGAGACATAACATTCAGAAATAATGTTTTTATAGCTAAAAGTTAGAACTTAAAGAAATGTTCTTAGAACATCTTTTTATTAGCTGGGCTAATATAATATTTAAAATAAAATTTGATGATTCTCATTACCAATTACAATATTCCAACAAAACTGATATACAGTACTAGCGAACATGCTGTTTTGTTTAAAAGTTTACAAGAAATATTATGATTAATCATTTAAAACAATAGTTCATTTATACTTATACTAGCAGTGAAACAGACAATTGAGAATGAATGATCACGAGTCTCACAGTGCTGATGTTCTTACAGTGTCGATCAACTCACTGCTGCTTCATGTGAACACTGGGAACACCCTGCACGTGTGTGTGTGTGTGTGTGTGTGTGTGTGTGTGTGATGTCATGTGTGTGTTTGTCTGAAGGGGACACTCCCTTCACTGCTCAACATCTGGGAGCAATAAAACTCACACTCACACTAACACACATACAAACACACACACACTGGTATTCCTATCATTATAGGTTCATTCCATAGGTGTAATGGGTTTTGTCCAATAAAATGTGGATAAAATGTGTATTTTCTACACCTAAACCTACACACTAAACTACTGGCATTTCTAGATTCTTAAAACACTTCATTCTGTGTGATTTATACGCTTGTTTCCTCATGGGGGCCAAAAAATGTCCCCACAAGGTCAAAATTTACTGGGTTACTACTTGTGAGGACATTTGGTTCTTGTAGGGAACACCAGTACACACACACACACACACTGACACACAGGCCGCATTAGCTGAGCTTGATTCATTATGGAATTCATGATCTCCTGCAGTTCATCAGCTGAATAAATCTCTGGGAATGTCTGTGTTCACTGCGCTCTCTGTGCACCTCATTCCTGCACAAATCCAATTTAACAATCATTTACAAAAATGTGACTTCAGCTGAGTGTGAATCACACACACACTTGACACCATTAACCCTTTACAACCACTAAATCAAGGTCAAGCACATGGACGGGTCCTCACCGTTTGACTGGACATCTATCTATCAATCTATCTATCTATCTATCTATCTGTCTATCTATATCAAACTCCAGTTTCAGCACAACAGTTGACTGACAGGTGAGTAGGCAAAGCTTCACATGCGTTTTTGAAAATGTTGTTAGACATGTGATTTTCTGCACCTGCGGTTCCTGTGTGAAGCTGAGGAGAACTGACTTCATACTTGACCTGATAAAGGACAGCAGACGTGTCTATAAACTGCAGAGCTTTGCTGAACTCAGAGTTTTAAACTGACCCAAAATGCAGCACACACTTGTGTTTTCGTTGCCCCAGCGAACATCAGCGCTGATAAACACACCCGACCCTCCTAACGTGATCATGTCTTCTGCTCCAGCGGGGAGGACGAGGATGTGTCATAAAGGGATGTTTCCACTTGCCATTTCCACATAAATATGATTTCCAACAAGACAAGCAGCAAACAAACAGAGAACGCTCTGTCCTGTTTCACAAACACTCAACTCCAGCACATCTGCTGCTAATAACATCCACAGAACATCAGAGTCCAGAAAGCAGGTCCTGAACAGACACACACACACACACACACACACACACACAGGCCTCAACCGGCTTCTAAGAGGAAACAGTTCCACGAAATGCAGAGAGCTACAAACTGTGTATGTCTGTAGTTTGTGTCTGTGGTGATGAGTGATGTCCATCTGTGATGTTTTATAAATCTATGCATCACATGCACATCTTTGGAGTGAACTTAAGGTGCATCTCACCTCTTTCACACTGAGCTCCGGTGAAGCCGTAGTTACACAGACAGCGGTTTGGAGCGACACATCGGCCTCCATTCAGACAGCCGGACTCACACACCGCTACAGAAGAGACCCAGATATGGTTAAGATGTGCCACGTGTGCGTCCGTATGTGTGCTGCAGGGTTACGGGTGTCTTACGTTGGCCGCAGTGAGCTCCGCTGTATCCCTTCTGACACAGACACTGTTCCTCCGCACACGTCCCGCCGTTCATGCAGCGGATGTTACAGTTCTGGACTAAAGACAAACATCAGACACGTTATTTACTGTACATACTGCGCACACACACACACACACACACAAGCTTCTGTTGCTTTAAATTTAACTGAGAATCAAAATGTTCTTGATATTTACACATATGAGAGGTTGCAAGTTTCAGAACTCAAAAAAAAAAAAACGAAATATGAATTATGTGTTTCGAACTTTCTAAAATGCCCAGATTTGAAATCAGCAGATTTCATGTGTCATCATCGTATGTAATCAAGCAGGTGTGTTCTGAACAACTCACGTCTTGTCCAATCACAAGAGCCATACTGCTATTGGATAAAGATGTTGCGTAAAATTCTCAAAAGTGAATATATTTTGTCACTCTTGCGCTTTACAAAATGTGTTTTACTGTCGTCACCTTTTTTAAAAAATTGTTAAGAATAATCTCGATATAGATATTTGGTTACATTTATGTTGATTTGAGTTTAAAATCGTTAACATTTCTTTTGCCTCGGACGGCTCTACCACAACGCTTGCCATCTTGAGTATCAATGATATCACATGACAATCACAAGACATGCTGTAAAAGAGGGCGTGGCTACAGTGCGATGACATTAGCCAATCACAGGAGTCAGTGCTGGGGAACGTTACTTTTAAAAGTAATGCATTACAATGTTGCGGTACTCCATAAAGATGTAACTCACTACATTACTTTGTTACTTTTTATGGAAAGTAATGCCTTACGTTACTTTTGCGTTACTTTTTGTCACCTGAGCTGGTCTTGCTGATTTATATTTAATAACAAAAAATCTAAAGTTATATTTTTGGCAACTGCAAAGGTTCTTTCACACCAAAAGTGACACTGAAAAGTCTCAGGCTGGAGATAACGCCTCCACACCTCAGGACAGGAAAGCTGTCAGTCAATAGATGGGAAAACAAAGTAAGTGGTGTTACTTCTTTGGAAAAGTAACTTTAAAGTAAATTTAAAAGTAATGCGTTACTTTACTAGTTACCTGAAAAAAGTAATCTGATTACATACCTCACGTAGGTTCGTGAATCAATTCTACGATTTTCTGAATACATTGCTCTCTCTCCGGAATCGATTCTGAGCTTAGTTTTTAACATCAGTAGGCACTGCTTGCTTTAGAAACAGCCGTGCTCTGCTTGCTTCCAGTTCCTTTCACGCACACCACTTAAATCTACAATAATCATTTATGAAGTTCGAAAAGGTTGAAGCGAATTACGAGAGTGTTGCGTCATAAAAGCTGAGGTGCAAATACATTTAACCACTTAAATTACTCTTTTGAATGCATAAGTGCCCTTCTTCAGTTAAAAACTAGCCTGAACTGCCATCTGCTGTTAAACTATGCTCAGACTCGATTCCAGAGAGAATCATGATGCATTTGGAAAAATCGCAGAATCGATCTACAAACTGATTTATTTTTACACCCCTAGTTACTTGTAATGTGTTACCCCCAACACTAACAGCAGTGGGCGTTACTTCTGTTTCTGCAAGAGGAAACACGCACTGAAATTGAGTGTGTTTCACAGAAAGTAAAAATGAGGAAGGAAAAGGACCCCTTTAATATAAAGCCAATTACAGACCAACACAAAACCCTGGAGTAAAAAGCACAAAAACAGTATTATTGTGTGCATGAATCATTGTTCCTGTTGTGGACGCCCACGAAGGGAGGCTTGAGCTCACATCTGGGGACAAACTTGTCCCCAAACTACAGCACAAACACACACACATGCACACACGCACACACACACACGAGCGTCTCCTCCCCGTGGAGCTGCAGCAGTGATCCAGCGAGGAGCTGGAGTGGCGGGTGAGGCCTGTTGACTGTGGACAGACTCCAAATCACACACACCCATCCAGACACAGCTAATATTCACAATATTTGTTATTCACAATCACGGCCATAAAACAACCGCAAGAATCTGAGACGATCGGGACACTAAACCATTATTTTCAACACCCTAAAACGGATGACCGTCTTGCAACATTTTTCACGTTAAGATGCCAAACCATATTCGGTGAAACTCTTGCGAGATTTGCATGTGCTGCAATCGGCCGGGTCGTTATTTGTCCATTTGCTGATAATATCAGTGCATTATTCTGCTGCAAAAAACGGTCAGAGGATCATGAAATGTCTGATTTTAAACAAAAAAATATTCAAAATATGTCAAAATCATATTTGCCATCAAGACAAGTTGATTTATATAGAATATTTGATACACAGTGTTAATACATGAAAAAATATAAAATAGTTTTTCATTTGAAAAATGCATGCATCGTAAGTATGAAAATGGTCATAAAAAGAAAACATTTCAAAAATGCAGGCTTAATAAGTATAAAAATAGACATGAAGAAGAAAGTACTTTAAGAATGCATGAAAAGAACATCTTAAAACTGCATGCATCAAAACTATAATGAAGTATAATAAAGTGTGCCTTTTAATGTGTGCTTAATGCAAATATTATTATTACTTAAAAAACAGCAAACAAATAATAGCTGAAGAAACTGATCAATTAATTTAATGAAATGATTACTACTACTGCTACTTATACCCTCTGACTCTGTGTGACGGACACACACCTGGATGAAGAGGAGAGGCAGGCGGACTGAATTACCTGATTTGGATCCACAGGTGGGCGCGATCTGGCCGTTCGGACAGGTGCACATGTTGGGTCTGGAGCAGAAGCCGTCTCCGCAGGTGCTGCGACAAATAGCTGAGGAGGGAAAAAAAACAATGATTGAGACATTTACTGATTGCTTGACTTTCACAGATGAGTGATATTCTGAGTGTTCTACACATCTCCTGTCTTATTGTTTCTCATATATACACTAGAATGTTTAAATTCATCCCACAAAATCAAAGTCTGCAGATTCAGGTCTGGTCCTGCTCCAGGTCTTTCCGTGAGACAGACTTGCAGTTCATCGAGGCATATGCCAGCTGTCTTATTCAGGAAATATCGGCTTAATCGGATTAATGCGATTGCACGACGCACATATAACTGGAACGCGTCCAAACGCTGTTTATTACCGGAATGTTCTTGTTAAGTGCGGTCAGCGAGAGGTCAGAAGGTCAGAGAGAATCTGGGCCATTGTGACCGGGATCCATTAGCGCTCCTGACCTTCACAAGTAAACAACATCACCCCACCCACCGCACCCGAGAGACGACGGAGCGCCAGAATCACACAACACCACGACAGCCTTCCTGAGCGCTGCCAATCTATTCATTTACAGGACGAAAGCTAAAAACAATCATTCAGCGCAGAGCTCGCGGAACCCCCGCCCTCCACTGTACGCCACTGTTACAGTCGCGCTCGCTCGTGCTGATAGCTCGCGTCCGTTTGCTTGTGCTGGACCGGAACACACCAAACAGGAAACTGATGAGGACTTACGGACGATGCACTGATTCCCTCCGGTCAAGGTCTTCCATCCAGGACAGCAGTACGCGTGATGACGGGATCCACACACATTCGGCCTGCGGGACGAGCAAAAGGGGTCAAATTCAAATGTGAAACTCTCCATACATAGAATCAAATTAACATAGGAAGAACATGGGAACAGAACATACACTGTAAAGGCCCGTGCACACCAAGAATCATAGTTCTAAAAATCGTTCTCAAAATAAAACAGCAGAGTACACAGTTAAAACAATACAGGCACAGAGAAATGATATTGTTGTCATTTTTTTCCAGCTGATGAACAATAAAAACATTGACAGCCAATCAGAATCAATCCTGCTGCAGAGTTTGAAGCAGCAGACTAGTGTGCGCTTAGAATAAACAGACAATATCGTCCGCTGGCGTGGATGCTAATATAGCTATCGTTCTTGATGTGAACAGGCCTTTACAAATGATTTTTTGAAGTTGTAAATAAATCAGATTACTAGAGTACACTGTACAAGAAAATACTATCGTAATCTATCTTTACATTTTGAAAACGTTGAAACTTCACACTTTTAAAATTTCATTCTTGAATTCTTGTTAACTATATTTTAAACATTCAGACTAGCCGTTCTCAAGCCAACGTCAAAGTTTGTCTACAAACTGCACTTTGTGAAATCTACTAGCAATTTCTGAGTAAGAGTTGTTTTACCAACAAATGAGCAAAAATATGTGGGAAAAATACACACAAAAAAAAGTTCTATTCCTGTTTTCTATTTTTTTTTTTTTTCCTGTATTTCCTGTCAATTTTTAATGTTTATTATTTATGGTCTTTTCTATATTTTGGTTTGTAGAGAAGCCTGTTTCTGCCAGGTAACAAAAAAAATGAATAAAAAAGGTAATTGCAGCTTTTTTGTCTAAATTTATATCTCAAAATTCAGACGTTTTTCTCACAATTGTGAATTGTGGGATATAAAATACAGAATTGCGAGAAGAAAGTCCAAACTGTGAGATAAAAAAAAATCCTGTTTTATTTTTCAGAAAAAAAAACAAAAAAAAAAAATTGAATTCTGAGGAAAAAACTCTGAAAGTCAAAATTACCTGTAAGTCAAATAACCTGTTTTATTTTTTAGAAGAAAAAAAATAATAAAATAAAATAAATTCTGAGTAAAAAACTCTGAATATAGATATAAGCTTAAAATTGTGTTAAAAACATCATAATTCTGAGTTTATCCCTCATGATTCTTTTTTCCTCATAATTGTGAGAAATCACTATCTATCTTTAACATTTTTCAAATCTCTCTTTCAGATTGCAAGATTTCACTCTTAAATTCTTCCAACTAAAAGCTTGTTAAACTATATTTTAATTATTCTAACCTTTTTCAAGCCAACATCAAAGTTTTTTTTTACAAATTGCACTAGTTGTTTGTGAAATTGTGATATGAAATTCCAAACTGTGAAATAAAAAAAAAGTAAAATAAAAGTTAAATAACCCGTTTTATTTTGTAGAAACAAAAAAAAGAATTGAATTCTGAGGAGAAAAAAACTCTGAAAGTCAAAGTAACCTGTTTTATTTTATAGAAAGAAAAAATAATTATATTCTGAGGAAAAAAACTCTGAATATAGATATAAACTTAAAATTGTGTTTTAAAACATCAGAATTCTGAGTTTATGCCTCATGATTTTTTTTTCCTCATAATTGTGAGAAATCACTATCTATCTTTAACATTTTTTAAATCTCCCTGTCTCTCTTACAAATTGCAAGATTTCACTCTTAAATTCTTCCAACTAAAAGCTTGTTAAAGTATATTTTAAACATTCAGCCTTTCCCAAGCCGGAATCAACGTTTGTCTACAAAGTTCACTTTTGTGAAACTGTGATATGAAAGTGCAAACTGTAAGATAAAAAAGGCAAACTAGCTCAAAATTATTATTATATTATATAATTATTATATCAGATTATTATTTTTTAGAAACAAAAAGAGAACTGAATTCTGAGGGAAAAACTCTGAATATAGACAGAAACTAAAAATTGTGTTTTAAAACATCAGAATTCTGAGTTTATGCCTCATGATTTTTTTTTCCTCATAATTGTGAGAAATCGTTATCTATCTTTAACATTTTTTAAATCTCCCTGTCTCTCTTACAGATTTCACTCTTAAATTCTTCCAACTAAAAGCTTGTTAAAGTATATTTTAAACATTCAGCCTTTCCCAAGCCGGAATCAAGGTTTGTCTACAAAGTTCACTTCTGTGAAACTGTGATATGAAAGTGCAAACTGTAAGATAAAAAAGGCAAACTAGCTCAAAATTAGTATTATATTATATAATTATTATATCAGATTATTATTTTTTAGAAACAAAAAGAGAACTGAATTCTGAGGGAAAACTCTGAATATAGACAGAACTTCAAAAAAACGGTGTTAAAAAACATCAGAATTCTGAGTTTATGTCCCACGATTTTATTTTTCGTTTCTGGTGAGTTTGAATGGTGAGATAACAAGTCTCAACTGCCAGCTTTCAAAGGTTTTTGTGAACAGAGATTAAGACTTTTCCTATAATTTGCTGTTTTTATAGGTGTTTGTGTTTTATCGGGATCATCTAGATGAACACATCGCTCCACACAAACGCTTTGAGATGTTGCAAAACAAACAATCAACAAACCAGTGGAAACAGCAGCTCCCTGTAAAGTTCACGAAACCAAAACTGCCATTAATGTAGTGCCTCTCGTTGACGGACACCGGAGCGCGGTTCCCACAGCCGAATTCGGCGGCTGCTAATGACAGTGTTACCGTGCTGTTCAGAGTAAATGCTGTGCTTTTTTTTCAGTGATACAGAAGAGACCCGTTACCCCTTGAGCACGTCCTGTCCGCCGCCGCGCCGCTTCGATCGGTTCGCTCTCGGCTGCTCCTGAGCGTCGAGCGTCTGCGCAGCTCTGTCTGCGCCTGCGTCGAGCGTCTGCGCTGATACACACAGCGACACGAGCGCTGAGAGTCCCGTCGCGAGCACGAGCAGCCGCCTCATTCTGCGCGCGCTCCCGCTGCACGACCAACAGCTCACATTAATAACCAAAGTGACAAAAACACACAAACTCAGAGAAGAGGAAAGCAGCTTTGCGTGCGTTAGTGATGCGCCTCTGTGGAAAGTAAAGAAGAATAGGACAGCAGAGAAACTTCAGGAGCGGCGGATAAAATAAAAGTGAAGGAAAGAAAGTTTCTGCCTACCTCCAGTAGATGATGAGGAAGATGAAGATGAAGTCTCCTCCAGTAAGGCTGCACAGACAAAGACTGTAAAGTGCCTGGTAAAAGTTGTCAGGATGAGGAGAAGTGCGTAAAGGCGGCTCAGAGGTGCAACACAAAGCGCTGCGGCTGCGTTACTGCATCAGCGCTCATTCTGCTGCGCCACTCAAATCTCATCCAGCCGCAGCCGAAAACACTCGCTCCCCTCTGATCTCGCGAGAACCTGCGCGAATTAAGCGGGGAACACGCCGAAACCACTGCGAGATGCATAAACGCGCATTCATCCAAAGAGAGGAAGAAAACGAGTCGTTATGGGGAGATCATGACCACGCTCGAGGTAGCTCAAAGGACGCGTCACACAACACCACAGGCAAACCCCATAATAACTTTCAGACGAAATACCACGGTAATCACATCGTGCTTTGACAACACCTTAAAAGGAGGGTTTGCTCAATGAATTGGGTCAGGAGGAGCGTTTCTGAAAGTTTTCTGAACTTTCGCTTGCTGCTGACAGACTCTGGCTCGTGAGCGCGCCTCATACTTGTGCAGCAGCATCATCTCTTGTCCGCGTTCCCAGTCACGTTTGGCGCGTGCGCGCGCGCGCTCGCTGGCAGCACCTTGACTCGTGTAATGAGAGAACACGAACAATGCACAAAGAGAGGGGGCTCATGGGAAACAATTTATGACTTTCACCCTCCAGACGTGCTGCACAATACACAATTCAAACCGTGCGCTTTTGGAGAAGCATGTGGCCTCACTTACAAAAAGCAGAGCGGGGCTTTTTGCGCAGTACCACGCACTGATGTACCAACGCACTTGGTTTCCCCTTGCTTCATGCACAGTGGGGCTGTTGCATCCTGACGTGGGCGTCTGCGTCTGCGGTCAGAGGAGGGGAGCGTCCCGTCCGCATCTCGACCCGACAGGGTCCGGCCCGACACTGATGCAGGAACAATGGCTCACGGTGGGTGGAGAAACCCGAGCCGCACCCTCCTCTCTCTGGACCGGACTGGAGCTCTTGTGCTTTCTGTGCATCAGAAGCGTAATCATCTGTAAGGAATGCAGACTGAAGTCAACACGAAACTAAGCCCATTTACTTTCTCAAGACATGCTTTTGATCTCATCCGAGTGTTCTAAACAAATGTTTTTCATCATAATCTTTCATCTAAAGGCAATCGCTCGCTCATCCTTTCCAGCCGACAAGGGCTCACACTTCACTTTGCATCTCATTGATCTCGTATGCATGACAAGTTTTACAAGTTCAAGTTTGCTGACCTCTGACCTGCCAACTTGTGCGACTAACAGAAGACAAATACATCGCAACCTCTTAGCTGAACTTAAAAATAAAAACAAACTTTTAGGGCTGCAGGTTTGCATTGTTACAGGCTAATTAGATTGTGTATTTTTACATGTTGCATTCAGATTTATGCATTGGACAGACACTTTCATCCAAAGCAACTTACATTGCATTAAACCTACATGATTTTTTTTTTCATTCATGCATTCCCTGAGAATCAAACCCATGACACTGGCGTTGCTAGCGTGGCGCTCTACTGTTGGAGCTACAGAAATGTGTAGTATTTATTTATTAGTATTTGTTATGGATCAAAACCATCGCAGTTTCTGAATAAATTTTGCATGCTTAAAAGACGGTTATTATTGGTAACTAAAACTAAAAATAAAACTAGTTGAAAGCTGAAACAGAATAAATAAAAAAAAACTTTAAATCAAAATTAGAAATGTTTCCATGGCACTAAAATTGCTAACTGGAAATAAAAAAAAAAAAAAAATGAAACCTAAAAATAAAAATGACAAAAGCACAAAAAAATAACTAAAAGTGTAACTAATATTAAATAAAAACTAAAAATATCTAAGTACAGGGTTTGTACAGATACTGTAAAATAAAATTCCAGGACTTCCAAGGATGTTCAAGCACTCCGTTTTTGATTTTCAAAGACTTCAGAGATCTCACTTATGGTTTTCTATTGTTTAAGGAAAAAATCAGAAAAAGGGTTTCTTGAAACTGCTTCGAAGTCCCAATATAAATAACATTCATGATATTCACAATCCACGCTCTAGGTTCCAAACTAAAGCAAAAAAAGATTCACAAACTCACTCTAGATCTAAATCAAATGATTCGCGATCCACGCTATGAAGTCCCTACACTCTTAAAAATAAAGGTGCTTCACGATGCCATAGAAGAACCTGTTTGTCTAAATGGTTCCATAAAGAACCTTTAACATCTGAAGAACCTTTCTGTTTCACAAAAGGTTCTTTGTAGCAAATAAGGTTCTTCAGATTCTAAAAAGGTAAACAAGAAATGGTTCTTTAAAGAACCTTGACCAAATGCTTCGTTGTGGAACCAAAAATGGCATGGCATCGCTTGAAGAACCTTTTGAAGCAGCTTTATATTTAAGAGTGTAGCCGAATATTGATTCGTGAATCATCATTTGATTCAGATCAGGACTCGGACTGCAAATCAATCAATTCGCGGAATGATTCAAGAACCCGTTCTGAAGTCTCGACCTGAATCAAATGATTCGCGATACACGATCCAACTGAAGCGCTTCGAAACAGTGAATCGTGTTGCGACGCGATGGTTTTTAAAATCATTACAAGTGATGTTAAAATTTGAAAATGAGTGGCTCCTTTAATTTCATCTGGTTTTTGCTAGTGAATCACTTGACATGAAAAAAAGTCACGAGTTTGAATCAATCTGAGAAGTTCTAGGTTAAATGACTCATTCAACTGATTCGATTCATCCGTTCCTCTTTTCACATCTTCAGCCATGTTTACACGACGCTGTCAGTACTACTACGGGTTTAGCTCAATAGCTTTATGACATGAATTGAAATAGGGCAAAAATGTTTTATTAATTGCTTGAAATGTATGTGGTTATTAAAAAATGTAAACACTTATTTCATAGATGCATTGTTTTTCAACACTACAAGCACTTTTCAAGTACCTCTTCAGGAATATTGATATTTTCAAGGGTTCTCCAGGCCTTAAATGTCAAAAAGTCAAATTCAAGTGCTTAATAAGATTTATAGCGGTATTAGAACAATGCTGCGGCTTTACTTATCAACCACCTTCATAAATAGATGAGTCACGGTGAAAATAAAGTCTCTGAATCACACTGAATGTGGTTTTTCACTCATAAACATGTCCCATATACTGCGTTTGTTTTCATTTATGTCGTGTCGTCATCGTTCATCAGGCGTCCCGCGGCGGGTCGTGTGTCTCCGGGTCCCGTCGGCTGCGGGGTTCGAGGCCGACCGACAAAGTTCTGCTCATTCTTCTGCGTGTTTACTTTCTCTAAGTCTCGGCGCTATGGCTTAAACAGATGCTCCAATATACTGACCTACTTTTGAGGAATTCAGTCCTCTCTCTCGCTGCACGTGACCCAATAACAGCATCCCATTCCTGTTCCTGTTCCCGGCCTCGTGCGGATCGCAGACGGATGGAGGGACGGGCGGGGGAGCGTGCGCCTGTGCGAAAGCGTCTTACTCAAACTTTCTCACACTGTTTATTTGCCTTGGCTCAGGAGCGACTGTGTCTCCTTTCATTTCCCGTGGTCTTGGACTCCAGGAATCGAGCGCTCCGACTCCCAGACGATCAGTGATATGGGAGGAGTATCTGAAATCTCACAGAATCAATCATTATTAATCACGTCTAGATCGCTTTGATATCGCAGAGCGTTCAGGTTCACGTAGAGCCGCCTGCGTGTCGGCAGAACTCAGACTTTCAGCTGGGTTTTTACCTCTGAAACGGCAGGAGTCGCTTCCATAATGTTGTCAGGTGTCGAGGTTCCACGAGGAACCTTTCCACTGCACAAAAGGTTCTTTCTTTTAGGAACTGATCGCGGAAAGGTTCTTTGGAGAACCGTAAATGGTTCTTCTATGGCACTGTTGAGTAAACCAGCTTTGTGGAACATTTCCACTGCACAAATGGTTCTTTCGATTATCAAAATGTTCTTCGCACTAAGAAAAAGTTGTTCTTTTGGGTTCTGATCACCGAAAGGTTCTTTGAGGAACCAAAAATGGTTCTTCTACAGCTTTCCGGCTAAAAACAGCCGTATGGAGCCTTTATTTTAAGAGTGCAGTGAGTCATTAATAGTTAGTCGTCACATTTCAGGATTTCACAGCGTACATCTGTAAACACTGGGCTGTGTGCTTCTTTTCTGCCGTTCTCGTGTGAATATGCATTTGTGTTTCACATTATCCGACTTTGCTTCATCTCCAGCTGGATCACGGATGGATGTTCGTCTGATATAGAGCAGCGTTCGAGTCTTCCAGCTCCTGAACCCGATTCACGCTCGGCTCGGCTCGCGCCACAGAACACCTTCCCAAAACACTTGGAATGATCTTGGCAAGCGATAGACAAACGTTTGTGTTCTTTCTGATTGTGGCATCCCAAACACAGACCTCGAGAGGAGCCTGCCGTTCTCTGGGCGCCGCTTCAGGATCTTCTGTGACGGTCTGGATGATTTTAGGCTGCGCCTCTGGAGAAACCTTGGCAGGCCAGGCGCTCCTGGGGAGTTTCACCACCGTTCCAAGAGCTCTTCGTTTCGACATTACGGCTCTCGCCGTTGGTCCGTTCGGATCCAGGGTCTTGGAAATGTCTGCGTAACCTTTTCCTGACTGATAGACTCAATATGAGCATGTCATTTTTATGCTTTCATTAAAATTCTCTTTTGATCGGGCGATTTGCGCTCGTTAAATCTTCGCGAGGGTCAACGGCACAGTCGCACACGACCGACTTTAAACAATTCAATTTATATTTATTAAACCCTCTTAAACCAGCTGTTGGATACAAAGGAGCCATTCGCTGAAGCCAGTAAGTACGGATTAACTCAGTTCAGAATCAATGCAGACACAATCAGTTAACAAAGAGAACACGACAATGAGTGTGTTTACAGAAAAAAACAAGGTTTCAGGCGTTCACTTTCAAGTCATGTTGGAAAGATTGTGCATATGATTCAACTGGGAAACAAGTGGGGATTTTCTTTGAGCCTTGATTTTCCAAGCAGTTGTTGGCGAATGCAACAGATGATGCGTCTAGATGATAGATACTGAAATGTACGATTTTTTTCGTCTTAGAACAATGACTCGCTTCACAGTAGCTACGTAAGTGTATTTGTGGGTAGTAAACAAAATCTTGCTTTGAACGCATCTAATGCCATAATTATAATTTCTCAGTTTGTGAATATGAACTTCCCAGAAAGATCTGAAAGCAGCGCATGTAAACACACTAAGGAAAGCATTATAAGGGCCCGGGTTGTGACCTCTCACATGAACTCTCTGGCCTCTCTGGTGTTGAGGAAACTTTTAAAAGTAATGCATTACAATATTGTGCTACTCCCTAAAAAGTAACTAATTACATTATTATTTTTTTTTAAACGTTACTTTCTCTCATCTGGGCAGGGTTTATTTTTAATATATAAAAAAAAAAAAAAAATTTGCCCAAACATAAAAGCCCTTTCACACTAAAAGTGGCTGAAGGAAATATAAATTCAACTTCAATTTTTGGAATTTTGTCATTTTGGATTGGATCATGGAAGGTCAGCAGCAAAGACACTGGGTAATAAAATGGGATTAAATACATGACTTTTATTTGTGCTATTTTAACATATGAAGAGTTTGTTTGCAAAAACAGATAACTCCGTTTTTAATTTTCAAAAGTAATGTTTTTTTCATTGTGCATTCCAAATAATCGCAATCAAACTGCAGTTGATTTGATGAAGTAAAAATACCAGCTAACACAATAAAACAATAAAAACAAAACATGAAATCAAGAGTTATCCGTTTATGCAAATAAAACCTTCATATTTAATTCTTGCAGGTTTGCACTGTTATTCATTCTGAGGAACACTGAATCTGTTTTTGTGTAAGGGAGATGAGTAAATGCCTGTTGACATTTAGTCTATCATCATGTTTACACAGCGCATACAACGCCTCTGCACTTACTCCCGATTTCTCTCAACATGGCAACATGAGAGCAGTCACTGAATACACGGGGAAACAAAGTAACTGGTGTTACTTATTTTAAAAAGTAATAGTGATACATAAAAAAAGTATAATGACATTTTCTTGTAAATTAAAAAGTAACGTGTCACTTCACTAGTTACATGAGGTTTAAAAAAATCTGTAAAGGAATATCTAATGGGACAGTATACAGTAAACTGTTGATTTTGATGTTTTGAATGAATTTGGGGTATGTATGTTTTATTGAATTGATTTTTACTGATTTGGATTAAGGCAGTTTAGTATCTTTTTTTTTTTTGCTGGACCCATTAGCCACTAATGGGGATCCAAATAAACAAATAAATAAACTTGGAAAAAGTAATCTGATTACATAACTCACATTACTTGTAATCCATAATCAGGCAAATATCTGCAAACAGAGATGAGGATGTCTTTGATGGAATCAGCCGATCACGGGCTGTTTGTTAGAGTGGTCTGAGATCCTCTGGTGCTGCTGTTGTTTGGATGTTTCAGCCCCCTGAGGTTCATTTCTCTCCTTTGACACAGAGGAGCGGCTCGAAGGAAAACACTGACGACCTCCCTTCACATTTTTGACCATCTACGGTTTGGAAAACTCTCGTGTTTTGGGTCGACTGGGTCTTTCGGCCAGACCTGCACCCACACACACACTCAGGCACATGTAAACAAGCATACATGCATTCACATGTGCATCTACACACGCGATGAGTGCCGTTTCCCAAACAGACATACGAAATCATACAAGATGGCCGGCGCACAGGTGGAGCTCAAGACTAACCTGAGGAAGATCAAAACTCAAATGTCCTACCAACTTTTGATGGTCTCAATCTTTGTCTAAACCACTGACCAGTTGATTCAGTTCATATCAGGGTTCGTAGAGATACTGTAAACCAACATTTTAAGCAGTACTTTTTAATTTTCAAGGACTTTAAATTACAGATCTCACTTGTGGTTTGAGGTTTTCTACTGTTTAAGAAAAAAATCAGAAAAAAAGAACTGCAAAACCGCTCCGAAGTCCCAATCTGATTCAAATGATTTGCGATCCAAGCTCCTAGGTTCAGATCTGAAGCAAAAGCTAAATCAAAGGATTTGCGAATCATTCAACTGTGGAATGATTCAAGAACCTGTTCTGATCTAAATCTAATGATTCACGATGTGCAAAGTTCCAACATAAGTCAAATGATTGGCGAACCAAATGATTCACGAAACGCGATCTGAAGGCCCGATCTGAATCAAATGATTCGCGATACGCGATCCGATTGGAGCGTTTTGAAACAGTGAATCATGTTGCAACATCTTTAAAATCATTACAAGTGATGTCAAAATTTGAAAATGATATAATCAAAATAATTTGATCTGGTTTTTGCTAGTGAATCGCTTAAAATGGGAAGAAGACCAAGTTCGAATTAATCAAAGTGGTTCCAGCTTAAATGACTCGCTCAATTGATTCGGTTGGTCCGTTCCTCTTTTCGCATCTTCAGGCATGTTTACACGACACTGTCAGTACTACTTCTGGTTTAGCTTGATAGTTTTATGACTGAAATAGGCCAAAAAATATATTTTTTAATTCCACGAATTCTGCGTGTTGCGTTTATAATACAACACTTATTTCATAGATACACTGTCTTTCAATAATTCAAGCACTTTTCAAGTACCTTTATAGGAATATTGCTATTTTCAAGGGTTTTCCAAGCCTAAAAAGTCAAATTCAAGCACTTTAAGCACCTCATACGAACTCTGTCATACTTGCAGCCTTTTAAACCCAGTTCTGTTTCTTGGCGTACAGATGTAAAGTTTATGTGCAGTCATTAGAGCGTCTGACATCAGCAGGTGATGAACTCACACTAACCGGAGCATCACGTGCATCTCTGATGTTTGAGGTAATTCGCTCGCTGACTCACACCGACTCGCCCATCGCACGTTCCCCAAGACAAATGACGACCCTCAGATGATCTCATCCAATCAGATCTGTGTGTGTGTGTGTGTGAGCTCCATCAACAGCAGAACGACAGACTGACAGATGCAGAGGGCGACAGGCGGCTGATGTTCACAGCTGCACAATCTTGTTTTCCTGTCGTCTGTAACGACCCTGACAAAAGACCCTCAGTAGTGTAGATTAATGCACACACACACACACAGGGGCCACGGGCAGCATATTTCTCAGCGTGTGTCACTGTTGGCTCCGGATGCGTTTAGAGACGCGTCACATGATGCTGTCGGACTGACGGTTGGAATCCCAACAGCACCAACACCTGATGATTCAATCACAACACCAGTGATGATCACACGCAAACCGCTAACAGCGAGAAACAAACACTGCAGGAACTGAAGGTCTGATGGAAACAGTAGTTGCGATGTCTTTTGACTTGCGTCCAAGTTAAACGGCTTCTGAACAAGAAAAATGTAGGGCAGGACTTGATGTTGTCCATCGGGAATTGATTGGATCATTGTGGTTTGCTAATTGCTGTGATCTCATGTGAGCGACAGGAGCGATTATTGTCCCGCCCTCATGCACACGGCATCAGAAAAGAGAGAGATTCCTTCGTTCGTGATTTTGATTAAACATTACAAGGGCACGTGGATTAAAGAACCAGATCATCTAAAAACCAACACTTTTTGAAAACATGCTCAGCCTCCGTTCATCCAGGATTAGGATGAGTTTGTTTCTTCATCAGATTTGGAGAAACGTAGCATATTTCATTACTCGCTCAGCAATGGATCCTCTGCAGTGAATGGGTGCCGTCAGAATGAGAGTCCAAACATCGGATAAAAACGTCACAATAATCCACAAGTAATCCACACCACTCCAGTCCATCAGTTCACATCTTGAGAAGACAAAAGATGAAACATCATTACATCTATAATCCATAATAACACTTCCTCCAGCGAAAAAATGGTTTGGCCTGAATCAGGAGAGAAATCTGCACTATTTACAACCCAAAACAACTGTCTGGACTGGAGTGGTGTGGATTACTTGTGGATTATTGTGATGATTTTAATCAGCTGTTTGGGCTCTCCTTCTGACAGCACCCATTCACTGCAGAGGATTCATTGGTGAGACAGTGATGCAATGACACATTTTTACAAATCTGTTGAAGAAACAAACTGGAATTAGAACATCCAAGATTAGAATGAGTTTGTTTGTTCATCAGATTTGTAGAAATGTGTCATTCCATCACTGTCTCACCAGTAAATGGGTGCCGTCAGAATGAACGATGAGTCCAAACAGCTGATCAACACCACTCCAGTCCATCAGTTCACATCTTGAGAAGAAAAAACCTCAAACAATTCCACTTTAAAAACGTCAAGTTGTAGGTTCTGGCTAAAATACGTAATAAAAATAATGCATAATAAAATTTAAACAAGTCCATAATCCATAATAAAAGTCCATCTCCTGTTGTCTCTCATATCAAACTCCAGCCACATATTTGTTTAGAGCTGTGCTTGATCTGTGCAGATTTCTCTCCTGATTGAGACCAGACCACTTTTTCACTGGAGGAAGCGTTATTATGGATTATGGACTCATTTGTTTCAGCTTTTGTCTTCGCAAGTTGTTAACTGATGGACTGGAGTGGTGTGGGTTACTTGTGGATTTTTGTGATGTTTTTATCAGCTGTTTGGACTCTCATTCTGACGGCACCCATTCACTGCAGAGGATCCATCGGTCTGTAAAGAGGCCGATGTGTGCGTGACCGTTTGTTGTTTGCAAACAAAGCAGCGTGTTCTCATCTACAGACATGTTCAGTCGTGTCTGCGGTGAATTCATGAACACACGCTGTGCTTGAATCTTGTGTTTCATATTTCAAGTTGTAAATGTCTGTCATTAGACTGTTTTTCAGCAGATTCTGGATCTTTTATGAAGAGGCCAGTCGCTCACAGGCGGCACGATCGCGCTCATAATCAAAAGCATGAATTCCAAAAGCGTTACTGGCCTTGGGCTGCGCATGCTGGGAAATAACGCCACTACTCAACACTTAATGCACTGGAATCTCACGATTTTGCCATTACGGCAGAAGATGCCTGCGATTTGAAAAACACGAATTACAGGAACCAGGAGTCAGTCCAGTGTTTGTTCTAAACGACCCGTAACGCTTTCAGGCGCTTCGTCACACCGTCAGCCGCTGTGAAACCCTCACTGAATCACTTCATCCCTCTTCTGCATTTATTTATTACAGCTGTTTGGTTTACTAGCGCTTCATAGTCAGCGTGGGCTAAACCGTCTGACTTTACCAGGGCATCTGACTGCAAACACTCAGAACAGCCCAGCTCGGTGATATTCGTCTGAGTTCTTCTGTCCAGCGCACAGAATCTGTCCCACTCCAGCTGAGGAATTCTGGAAAGCCCCTCGGTCTGAGCGCAGACGAGAGAGATTCACGTGAGGTGTGAGATGAATGTGAGCAGCTGTCTGACGTCAGCCTGCGCCGCTGCAGCTCCTCCACCCAAACTCACACTCACTCAACACACTTTTGATTTGGAAGCAGTTCTTCTGTCTGACTTGAGAAGGATTCCTGTCGGATTTTACAGCAGTTATGAACCCATGAAATCTGAAGCGTCTCTCTGCGCGTTTCGTGTTTTTTCTGACTTCAGATCCGTGCCAGCTTTGTTCTCCTCGAACTTCAGTCTGCGCTTATACGAGAACGCCACCTTCTGACTGCAAGCGTTTCAACAATTTTAACCAACTTTGAGATCAAAACAAACACCATTTGTGACCCTGGACCACAAAACCAGTCATAAGGGTCCATTTTTTGAAACTGAGATTTATACATCAAAGATAAATAAGTTTTCCATTGATGTATGATTTGTTAAGGACAATATTTGGCCGAGATACAACTATTTGAGGGTGCAAAAAAAAATCTAAATATTGAGAAAATCACCTTTAAATTTGTCCAAATGAAGTTCTTAGCAATGCATATTACTGATCAAAAAATATGGTTTGATATATTTACAGTAGGAAATTTACAAAATATCTTCATGGAACATTTTTGGCATAAAATCGATAATTTTGACCCATACAATGTATTGTTGGCTATTGCTACAAAAATACCCGTGATACTTAAGACTGGTTTTTTGCTCCAGGTCACATTAATTTCTCTCAAAATACACTCCTGCTCTCATCAGTGATATTATTCTAAAGAAACAGATGTTTGTCATTATAAACTTTCATCTAAATGTAATAAATTGCTCCACCATTATTAACATCTAGTTCAGCAGTTTTCAACCTGTTTGATTCCATAGTTTCTCATATAGACCTAAAACTATATATCTTGGATTCAAAACTAAACAAAAATTTTAAAAGTTGCCTTAAGACTGAAATAAGCTCAAGTTTAAGCTTAAAAATTACTAAGTCAAATTAAAAGCTAAAACCGAAACTGAAATAAAAATAAATTAAACCTAAAAAGAATAACAAAAGCGCATATAAATGTACCAAACATTTAACTAAAACTGTAACAGAAAATATAAAATGAATCCAAATATTAAGAAAATCTATAATAATATCTAAATAATACTAAAAAGATATCAAAAATGTCTGATGTAATAACCTCTGGTAAAATATTTAAA